>NW_025779951.1:0-52840 GCF_021130785.1 Homalodisca vitripennis
GGCATAAAACAAACATTAATTTACCATTCATACGTGTAGGGAGGACGGGGTGGTACAAATTTAGCGGAGGCGATACTTTACATTTTAGGAGTCCTTCGGCCTCCATGCCTCTTTCTCTACACTCCTTGTCACCTACAAAGATTTTTGGATGGGATAAAACATAAGGCAAAAACTTATTGACAAACGGGTACAAGGAGCAAACGTCTACATACTGAATTGTTTCCCCGTCCTCGCACTTGTGGAAGGTTTTAGCGTTACAACCTGTCCTTCCCCCGAAGAAGGCATCTCTGGGATTGAGCGGGAGTGTGTTTAGGATGGGGAGAGAATTTAGATAATCCAATTTTTGTTCTTTCTTTATTTTATTGAATTCACACTCCCACATTTCAATTACTTCATAGTCGGATGCTCGGAGACGAGCCATTTTAGCTTTGGTTCTCTCGAACCTTAAGTGCAGGGAGTCTGAGGGATCATCGGGCAAGGATGCTTCCCTATCGTATCTGAAACATTTTGGGCACCCATGGAAATAACAGCCCTGAAATTCGTATACGCGCTCCCCGTCAAAACCGTCTCTACTTTCATACCGTCAATTTTTACTTCTCTTTCCCGTCCTGCGTGTTGGAATCCTAATACCGCGTTGGTCTTCCTCCCAAGTAAGCCATTGTAAAGCAATAGGCGATTGGTTATCAACCATACGGTATCCGTTCTTTGGGACTAGACCAATAGTGTTGGCTTTGAGAAAATTCCGTCTAAAAACCAAATTACAGGCGCTGGCTATGGTGACGGCTTCCATGAACGGGTCTACGTTACATTCTTTCAAAAACATGTTTCTAAACTTAATACACGCTTGCGCCAGTATCTCCACATCGGAGATACAGTACTCGACCAACTCTTTTTGAAAGTCAAAAAAACTACATTTTGTTTAAGTTGATCGTTGTGCCAATTTTCAAAATCTTTGTAAGACTTCTCAAACATTGATTCAGGGCAATAGTACTCCTTGGGTGGTATGGGGCCTACATAATTTTTGGTTTGCCAAAGTGTTGAAAAGATGAGGGAAGTAACCCTTCTTCTTCTCCGGGGGGAGATCAAAGGCTTTGGGTAGTGCAGAGAGGGCCATGGGGAAATAATTTAGCGAATCGATAAATCTGACGTTATCTAATTCCATAAGAATGACTTTAGTGCCACGCATAATTAGCTCTGGAGTGAATTTTGATTGTTCGAGAACGTACTTTAACAGAAATTGAAAGTCGAAACCCTGACCGTTATGAGCCATTACACATACGTTTTTGAATTTTTTTCTCTCCTCCATTACGTAATCCATGAATCTTACTACAGGGTCTTGTCTAAACACACGAGTGCGGGAGGTACAATTTTGGCAATTTTCCCCACCAATGCATTTCCAACAAAATTGTTGAGAAACACAAAGGTTAACTTTATGAACTCTAGATTCTTCCGTTAAAATTTCATCTTGACGGGTCTCTAAATCAAAGAAAATGAAAAGAAAGTCTTTGGTTTTGGGTTTTCCTGTGTCGACCCGCATGTAGCACTGGTGGTTTGGGGCCATGAACTCGTTACAGATTTTACAAAACACTTCACCGCACACATGTTTTGACTTACGATTGTTCAAAAACACAAGTCTTTGGCACTGTAAGCATTTTTTTACCGACTTACAACGTTCACTCTTGTGGGCCGCGAAACAAATCTGATTTTTTCATGGTCATGTTACAGTCAGGGCACAAAATTCCCCCATGCTCCTCTTTACAAGGCGGAGAAACGGATTGACATGCAGGACAGATATTTGAACACCTATGTACACCTTTGTGGTCGTAAGGGACATGGCATGCTTCACAATAGAAACGGCACGCAAAAGCTGCAGTTAGGCTAGTTATTACATTATAATGGTTTTCGTGATACAACAAGTTAATTTTGTACAAAGCACTTTCATTATTACCATTAAAATACACTTCTCGGCCTTTACGGTTGTAGTTATAAACTGTAATATTATATTTTTGAGGTGGTCTTGGAATTTATTAAGTTCGGGGACCCCCGCTCCCTCTTTCGGTATTTGAACTCGGGCTTTCGCCATCAATTTTTTCGCCTTTGTTGTTTGTCTCTGACATCTGTCTTTTTTTATCGATTCATACTCGGGATCTTTTTTAGCATTGGTCTTTGCTACCACTATAGCTCGGGGCAGACACAGACTATCGCTATTCTTAATGACTACGATACCTCTACGTGCTTTACATTCTTCTTTAAAGTTATTATAAAAAACCTGGTCTTACTCTAGCACTACCTACAGGAAGATTAATTCTAGTACACTCTACTCTAAACGTATCAGCTGACTTTACGGAATCGGCATTACTTTGAATTATGCCACCAAAAATTTCGAATAAAACATCACTTTTGACTTGATGAGCCGGCCGAAACGCTACATAACCTGGCTCTTTGGTTTTCAAATTTAAACTGTGAAGTGTAAATCCCAGGTAGTCTGAATCTGAACAGTTTGATTTCATTTCATCGACTAATTTGGAAAATCCGGTTTTTATCCAGTCTATTTCACTTACGTTATCTGGTACTGTATTAAATTTGAAGGTGGTCTTGGTACCGTAAACTCTGTATCTTTTTACATACGTCTCGTATTTTCCTAGTACTTTTACAGGATCCAGTTCCATACGAGACTCTGGACCCACTTCAATAGGTTGAGATTCCATTGCAACAGTAATATATTAAAAAATAATATCTGGGTAACTAGGTAGGTAAGCACTGTCTTATTTATTTTATATTAGTAATTAGCGAGGTTTTCTTGTCTTGATAATTTTACACAATGTTGTGCAATATCAAGGAACAGAGCGACATAGGTCTTACCTCTTTGACGTTCACCTCCAGACTGGCGAGACAGGGAAATCTCTGCCGACTGTGTAGAACACCGACCAATCAGAGTGCTTGGCGGCTATTTTAGACCAATCAGAGATGCGTTTATTCCGGCCAATAGGAAGTTTGCGGTTGCAGTCGTTACATGTCTGGTTTTTTTACAGGTAACCGCAAGGGACCCGGAGGCTGACCACGGTGACCACTGATTATGTAGCAATAAATAGCTTATCTTTACTGAGTCGTTTTATTTGAAATCCCCGCCGAGAAAAGTGAGGTTATGTTTACGTGGGCGCGGCCATAATGGTTTTTTTTTTTGATCACGTGATACATGGGCGCAGCCATGTTGGAATTCCCTCCGTCCCTCGTTTCTCCCTCACCGGACCCAACAAATCACCGATTTTACCGAAAAACAACAATTTTGACACCCAAAATCAACCGATTTTACCGAAAAAAACAACAATTTTGACACCCAAAATCACCGATTTTACCGAAAAAACAACAATTTTGACACCCAAAATCACCGATTTTACCGAAAAACAACGATTTTGACACCCAAAATCACCCCAAAACACTAGGATAAGAGTGTGAGGAGGGAATTTCTCCCGCGCGTGAGGGAATTTCTCCCGCACATGTGGGAATTTCTCCCGCAGGGGGCGGAGCTTAGCCGCCATCTTGGATCACGTGACCCCCTCTCGACCAATCAGAGCCCTGTCCGCAAAGGGCGCAAGGTCTACTTTTCTTAAAGGAGGGAAATTTATCATTCCTTAATTCCCAAAAGCCAGCAACTTCTATGTGAACTCAATGTCAGGAAAAATATATAGATTATCTTTATCAAGGAATCCTTCGAAAATGAATAACAATGTATAATGCAATGCATCATGAATTGTCCTACATATTTTAATTAAATAATTTTCTTAATTTTAAAATATAAACATCGGTAAAAAAAGAAAGACTAAATAATCCTATAGAAATAGTTGTAAGGCAAGTTTAAACACATCTTACAATTCCTACAGCAAGGATCAAGTTCAGGTCAAGAGCGATGTTTATACAAAAGGCAGTTTATTTAGACCTAACCGAAAACAAGACACGGCAAAGAAGAACTCTTGGACGCATGTTAGATTGGCATGACTATTGACATGACGCATTGGCTGCAGATTAGCTGAGAGGTTGGAACAACAAAATTACACCAACGCAAGACGTACATTAGTTTTGCTTGCTGTAACAAGTGGCTGATCATGGGGCTTCACAGCATCTAAAATTTAACCGTCTAATAAGGCCGATTCAAAAAGTACCTAATATTAAAGTACCTAATATCACAGCATCTAAAGAAATTCTTGAGAGTCGTACAGCACCTAAAGATCGTGCAGGAGTTTTATAGCACCTAATCGTGTCGCCTCGCCTTGTGTGGTCGACTGCTCGCCCTGCTGTAAAGGACAGTAATAGTGGATCGTTGGGAGCGGGGTTGGATTCTCCTCCAACTGATCTGTCCCCACCAAGGCCTGTTTGGAACAAAGCGAGAAGTACTGAGACATTGAAACTTGAAACAGTCTCACGTCACCTAAAAAAAAACCATGCGTCATCGCACAGTACCAAATCTTATAGCGTCTAATTATCACAGCACCTACATGACAATAATTTTGCTTTAGGTGGTATGAGATTAGGTGCTATAGGATTAGGTGCTATGAAGCCGCACCATAAATCGATATATTTCGTTTCAATTAAAGATAACTAAAGACTAATAACTTTATTAAGTTTAGGTACATTACCATTATTATTTTATATTAAGCTTGATCTCTTTCACTGCAATAATAATTTCAAATTGTTTCCAAGCATTCAATTTAAAACTTGCAATGAACTATTAATTTGCTTGTTTAAAAAGTTTCAAAGTATAAATCAGATTTACATTTGTATTTGATAATTAATGTTGTAACATTAAGTAAAAATTTAGATTTATATTCAATAGATTAAACACAAACACACAATATTATTTTATATCGTATTTAATTATTTTACTTGTCAGAACAATGAATATTTATTAGTTTTGACGGTTTGCGAAAACTGAGGACACCGTTACCAACATCATGAATAATGTAAACATTTTATAATCTATCGTTGTATTTACGAAGTATAATAATGAATCAAAGAAGAAAAGTAAAATTAAAACTTTGAAGGTAGGTTTACCTGTTCGAAAATTGAGATAATTTGTAATATAAACCCTTAATAGCTCATAATCTCTGTTATTCCACCAGATAGAACAAAATTAAACATTTAACAGAAACATTTTTTTTCTCTAAGTTTTACCCCTGATGGGTTATTAGTAATCAAATAATATATCATAGCGACGCAATAATAATATTGTTTTGTTAAGTTACATCATGTTTAATAACATTTTGGTATCAGGATACTTTTAAGTTTAGCCATAAGTAACTTCCATAGTTTTTGGTTGAGCTATTGATGTAAAAACGTAGCACCGAGTGTTTAATTTTGCTTTAACAATATTCAATTATAATTTAAGCCACCGAATAATAATAGTTGTAATAAGATATCAAATACCTCACAAGCTTGATAACGTGCTAAATACATCGTTACAATAACTAGGGACTATGATTTCACTTTTGAATGATTGATTTTGCATACGTACATATCTCATAATGTGCAACTCGTCAATTGATCAGCCCCTAAATAATTTTTGTATATGGATAATATTAAAAGTAATAAGTACTAGACGAATAATAGCTATTTAAACAGGGTTTTATTGAATATCATAATACATTCGATAAAGTTTAAAATCGAACTATACACTCCGACTATATACAGACACTTATACATTGACTTAATATATAACCTTCAGCATTACCCTATCATGACAGTAATGATATGGTAAACATATTAGAAACTTAATGCTGCTAAATATGTAAAGTAGTTTGGTAAGTCTGGAAGCTCAAACCTACTACGTAAATGATACGTCGTTTCACCTCTTAAATTTTTGAGAGCAGATATTTTATTATTATTTCATGAATATAATTTACAATAAGTTTCATTCTCATAAAATATATCATTACATGGGTTATTCTTTATTTATTACCATAAAAAACAGGAAAACCTTTTTTGTACGGTTTTATTGTGCCAATACCCGTTTTTTCAGAAAAATGCCTTTTGTTAGAAAATTGCTTGAGATTTTAATGTACATAGGGTCAAGGAATTTCTCCATTAATTTGTGTGTCAAATACCAGTTTGTTTTCTGTCTGTCCTGTAGAATAACTCGCGGTGGAAAAGCCATTAAGACGTGAAATTCGGTAAATAGGTTCCTCTTAGTTCAAAGAAGACTTAGTCTTCCCGTCCTCATGGGGAAGTGATCTGTGCGAGGATTTTAATCAAACAAAATAAAAAAGAAAATCAATAAAACACAAGTTCCATGGTACTGTACGGTTACAGACAGAATTTGAACGGTTGTAATCTGTAACTCGGATCTAAAGTCCAACGTCTTAAAGAGCTCCTCAATCTGTACTCCCAGTGAGCGGCTGTCCATCACGGATCAGTAGGTTTTAGAGCCCAAAGTTAATAAGGCAGTTTCTCCTTCTGAACGCGTGATAACTATCTTTGTATGGTTATAGGATATAGCTTATATGTTTGCAGTTATAACCATGATTATACCTAAGCCAAGGTAAAAAGTATATTGATTCGAGCCCCTACAGATTTTTACAGGGTTTTCAAATAGTATGTACAGAGTGTTGCATAACTCGCAACCAAAAATGTTACACTATTTTGTCCAAAATGTTGATAGTGTTGTGATGAGCAAATATAAATAATTACAATTTTTATGCATTTTCCGATTACTCATAGGAAGCGTAGTGGGTTCTTTTATATATTATTATGTTCTTATATAAACCAATAAACCTATAGTTTTTAAGTTTTGCTTAGAGTTGCACTGCAATCAGGATTTAATAAACAAAAATCACTTTTATATTTCCAAGATTCAAAATGAAATTTACAAATTAAAATATTTGTAAATGACAATTTTAAAACGGCCAACTATATGAGCTTTCCGGCCGAATATTTTTCACAAATTGCGAATCTTATAATAGACTTTTGTGGTACTCGTTTGTTTGTACCAGGTTTTTATTACTTCAATGTACACTATCTAATCTTTAAGCTGTTTAATAAACTTTTCATAAATGCATCGTTCATCTAATTTTTATGGAATCATTGATGACAATTTTTAAACGTTTTCAACAGGAAAACATTAATTACATACAATTTATTGTTATTAGCACTACAGTATACCTACAATACACAGTATCAATAATCACCAGATTTATCATGTGAGCATTTATGGCGACTTATTTTTAAGGTCTTTGTTAAAAATAAAAATGTTAATCTAGTACAATAAGCAATGGCGTGTAAATGTTTCAATTTTTACAATTATGACCAAATCACGAATATTATTACATCTTTTTAATGCGCAATTAACATGGGAGTCTGAAAGTTGCAGAATAAGTCAATTTTTAAGCAATCTGAGTACAATCATAAGAAAATTTAACATGTGGCATGTAACACAAATATTCTAATAAATTGAGCTATATACTTGTAATATTTAGTAAATACGTTGTAATGTAGAATATACTACGCGGATTAATTTGTAATCAAACACCTATTTGTCCATCGTAGATTTATGGTTACAAGTAACAAAGATATATAGAGGGACTGAAGCCATAAAAGTATTCGTGTAATGAAGCTTCTTCGTGACACAAACTTAAGAAGATGTTTGGAGGTTTAGTTTAAGAAACAGGAACTCGTGTGATTAAAATTACAGTTTCCAATATCAGACTCATGACCAGAACTAGTTACAACGACATGACTTAAATATTAAAACTCTTTTTTTGCAGGGCAGAAAAATAATATGTTTTTTAAAGAAATATTTAATATAAATTCCATAAAAAACATCGTAATAAAATTATAATAAATATAGATAACAATAGTCACACACACACACACACATATATCATTTAAATAAACATTGAATCACAAACGTACCTGTTCCGCTGGGCCTCGAACCTGTATCTCTCACTTGCCGGGTGAATCCGCTACCATTACAGCACAGAGCCCTCACTTTTTTACGATTCAATTATTTTGTATTTGGCCGTATGTGTCCACATATGCGTTTAAATAACATCACTAACATATGATCGGAAGACCAAATACCTTTCAAACGACATTTATTTACGTTAATTAAATTTTTATAAATGGCTATAGCCAAATTTTATTTCAATAAACATTGAATCACAAAAAGTACTTGCTCTACTGAGAATCGAAACCGGATCACTTGACTTGCAGAGTGAATGTAGTACCATTACACCACAGAGCCCTTACTTGTTATGATTCAATGATTTTTTATATATATATATAAAATAGATAGAGATACAGAGAGGGAGGGAGAGAGAGAGAGAACAATAGATGAAGAATTATATTAATTAATTGTTATTTATAATATCTTACGATTATCTATTATTAGTCTCTGGTGTTCATTCCTTAAGAACATTATTGATTTCTAAGTTGTCTTTGCCTGTACATCTTTGAGTAAATTTTAAAGTCCTTAATTGATGATATAGTTCTGAGGGTTGAACAACTAAAAGTTAGTTACGTTAATAAACATCCCTGTAAGCTGAGATGATTTTTAGTAAATAAATTAATACGAGTTTCAAAGGGATGTTTCATTAAGTACTCATAAAGTACTACATAAATTATTAACACAGAGGATAGGGCGTGGGTGCGCGTTTCCAAGAGTAGGCTGCTACCTCATGCCACGAGTTCGCACACGTTTCCCTCGCTATAACAAGGTTGTTATTTGAGACTCTCTCTTCAATACCATCCTCAATATTTCCGGCATAAATTAGGTTATTTTCATATTCTTGTAAACTCTTCCTAATCATGGAACGCCTATATTTACAATGAATTAGAACCAAAAAACAGTTTTCTTTTCACTATTAAGTGTCAACTGTTAATTATTCAAACCATGAGTTACAAAAAGTGTTTTACTATTTATAAAATATTTAAAAGTCTGAGAAATTACATGTATTCATTGTTAAAATATTGATTGTTAAAATGAGACATGTCCTATAATCATACGGGTAAAAATAAAGTCCTTAAAGTGCATATACTACAGTACATGTTTAATTAGGTCATAAAAATGTGTATACTTATTTAAACAATACAATAAATGTGACAAATTTATTGACAGGAATAAATGTCCGTTCTTAAAGAAATTCCTTATGACGCAAATTATCGGCATATGATTAAGTATAAAGGGGCCAAATGTATTGGATTTTTAGTTTTAAATGCATTTCCAATCCAATCCACTTCAGTCAATAAGTATACCCAAATAAAAACCTTTTCAGGTATTTGTCAAGTTATCATAATATTTTTATGACAATACATAACAATTTTATATATTGCAATTTTTACCTTTTTGAAACTAATGCATACAATTTTGAAACTTTTAACAATAGACTTTTCTTTCAACATAAAGTAATGATCTATTAAAAACCTACAATCATGCAAAGTTACACTGTCGTAAGTGAAACCGTTTCAGAAATATAATTATTCAACAAAAACATAGCTAGATACAGATGAAACAATATACATCGCACTACTAGACTAACTTTTCGGTTTATTTATATCTATTAAATCATATCACTGAATTTTTACCTAAAATGTTTAGAACCATTACACCAAAAAAGTGTCACATGCATGTATTTTAGGTTATCTTAGTCGTGCAGAAAGATTTTTTACCACAAATGGTATATATTATTTGTGGCCTACCGTTATACGACTTCCGAATTGAGTTCATTGGGATTCCTGGTGTTAAGATTATTACTGAAACCTTTCCCAAAACCATATGTGCTCTGATATTCTGTTTCGTATGAAGTAGTACAGAGACAATTGTTTCACAGTGCAGTATCAAAGGGTTGTGTATCTGCAGCAACAACACACACGCGAGATATTCCAGCCACTCTGTTTGATATTCTAGTCAGTGATAGTGACGCGAATCAAATTTAATTTATTTAACTTTGAGCTGAATTTTATCAACTAGTAACTCAATAAAATTGTATTTATACGAACCTCAAAGATAAAAACGAAGTAAAATTAAAAAAAACACTATTTTAATAAATTCTAGTAAATTCTAAATAACAAATCTATTAAAGCTACGGTTTGCTCTTAAACTTCTTTTAGTTTAGCGCTTAGCACAAAATATAGAGTGGCAGGCTGACCCACTCTTTGCGAGTCACACCACTGCCCTGACGGTCGTGTGATTTGGCTACAATCTTCGGCAGCAGGTAAACATATACGCTGCCGAAATATGCAATAAAATAATATTGACCATTACCTTCAGTTTTTATATGCTACGAAACTTAGCGTTGTTGTGGAATAAGAAATGTAATGATAAAAACCGACAATATTATTATGTCAATAAACTTAAAATACAAATGTCATAGTAAAAATGAAATCCATATCCAATGATGGATGCATCACAGCGAAATTAACATATTTCAAGGATGTGTAAGTAATCTATATACGACATAAAATGAGGAAATATTTATAGCCCCGTAAACCTAAAAACTACGAAGTTTATATAAATACAAGTAATTATCCGTGAATTCGCAAGTAATTTTGGAGTTTGTCTTCTTATTACGATAAAGAAAATCTGTCGGAAATGATCATTGTAATTTACTCTGGTCAAAAAAATTCTTTTGAATAATCTGGTTTTACCTTTTACAAATGATGGTAAAATTTAATTGTAATTTTTTCTTTTATGCCTAATACACAGAGATGAAAGATATATTCCAATTTAATACATTATTAGGATATTGATGAATCCAGTATTGTCTACATCGATAGAGTTACCAAGGATGAATAGTTAGATACTGGGAAATAATAATAATTTTAGTTCAAAATTGTCTTGAAATAGCACCCTCAGTTGGGATCTATAACGGTATATATTGTTTTAATAATTTGCTCGTTTCATCACTTTCTAGTTTAAAATTGTAGGTAAAATTAACTTTGTAAAGGAAAATATAAATTCTCAATTTCGTTTTTGTATTTCTACATTCTGCTAAGATAATCCAGAAAGTAGGTTTTTAGCAATAAAAACAAAAATTTATGAATAATTACATATTATACTTATCTATATTGCACTTCTAATTTCAAAGTACAAATTTTTTTTTCTTTTTGTACGTTCAATTACTAACAGGGTAACAGTTGCAAGACTAAAAATTACAATGATGATTTAACTTCACAATATTGCTGATCAGTTTCACAGTATATATTATTTTAAATCTGGTTTCAGAACTACAGTAAAGTGTTTACCCAAAAATACTGTATAAACAACAAGTAATCTGTAGTGGTCTATGATAGTTATGGATAGTTTACAGTCCTGTAGCCAATTTTTCCATACAAGACTATCTTTCCTACCACTGAGCCGGAATTTCCACAGAATTATGTTCCTAACGACATCTTAAACAACACTAACAGAGTTTACTCTGTGTTGACTTACAGTTTATCCTGTAGGGCATCGTATTATTCATAAATGTGTAATGATAACTACTAAAATTCTGTATAGTATAGATTCAAAATAATATACATGTAATGTATATTATATATATATATATATATATATATATATATATATATATATATATATAGATATTGTTAAATAGGATATAAAATATCAGTAATACAAATATTTGATCTTATTAAAATATTAAAAAACTTTATTATATTTTATAGTAAATAACAATATAATATAATAACATTTCGTAGTTTATACTAATAGTTTAAATGCTGTGAGTAAATAGGTCTTCTGATTAAATAAACTTGGCAGCAACAATTTGATAAATAACCATTTACAAGGAATCTAACTTTAGTTTATATCCAAATAATATTTTTACAGCGATTGTATTTTTATTTAATACAATTTTCTTAAATAACATTTTCCTTTGTATTATTTAAGCAGGTTTATATCTTTAGCTAAGATAATATCGTACAAGTATATAAAATTATACTATTGTACATTACAACTCAATAAAATAACAATAAATTATAATTCTAATGCAAAATAATTCGTATTTTTGTATTATAATAATGTTGCAACTAAAATTTTGATAGAACTAATAATGGTAAAAATAGAAGTTTACCTAATATATTACATATGGAACGTAAGTTATCGATATAACCACTACAACTTCAAGGCAATAATTATAGGGAGTACTAATGAACATTTGGTTAATAATATATTATTAGAAGACTATAAATTCTTAAACTACAATACAGTTTTTTAAATATAATACATACATTTTGGTGTGTTTTTATCTTTTACTTTGGCATATAAATTTCATATCCATTGCTTATTTTTTATCCATGGTTGTTTTTATTATAATTATAAGGTTTTCTCATTTTTAAATAATATGAGAAAAAATGTCAACTGCCGAATTGTTTTGTTCTATTTTTGTAACATATACTGATACTAAATATCCTAAAACATGTAAACTTTTAAAATCACCCGTCGTTTATAATACAACTATAACTAAGAATAATTTCTATACCAACGATTGTGATAGTCTGCCACTTAGCTATTAGTTACAATTTCTGAAATACATTTTTCAACGCCACAAAATATAGTACGTCATTGAGTTGGGGGATAAAATATGTAAGTAAACCAAGGAAGCTTCCTCCAGGGAAATTCAAGCTTGGTTACAGTGTGGACGTATACAAAGGAGTAGAAAGCTGGAATTGAGACGAATTTTTCTCATACAAGTCTCACTGATAGTAAAATGATCTGTAAATGAAATTCAGTTCAGATTCTATCTTATGTCGGATTATCTCTATATCTTTGTCTGACAGACCTATTAATAGTGAAAGGCTTTAGTACTTTTGCGTAGATTAAATTACCATTGAAGTTTATTTCAATAAACTGTTCAAGATATCCGATTACAATTGCGTACTGAGTATCATAAATGTTCAATAATTCATATAAAACACTTTTAAAATGTAGATGTAGATTAACACTATAATCAAACATATATCGCTATGTAAAATATGTTATTATAAAACTGAACGAATTATTCAGAACAGTATATGGTAAGTGTACTCAAAAGCTGACAAATAAGTGAAAATTGTTTATACTCAACTCGTTGTTCGGTAATATTGACTGAAATTTATTATCATCTTATATGCACTTAGAAGGTGCAGATATTTAATTTATAATTGTAATGGATAAAATATTATAATAATTGTGTAATTATTTGTATACATTGTAAATAGTCCCCAAACGATATTATCCCAATAAGCGTTTATAAACCAATTTTATTTCTAATATGTAGTAGAAGGTATTAAAAATATGATTTATTACTATCGCGAATTAAAATATTGAATTATATATAGTGCAAATGAGTTTATTATTTCTCAAACCAATATTGTTTAAGTTATTATTTAAAATATTTTTTTCAGATTCTGCAGTTACTATATTACCTTGAAAAGTTTTCAGTTTGGGGTACATCACAACTAGACTATATAATTTTAAATAAATATCTTGAGTTCCTAAGAGAAACCTACAAGAAATACCTATTAAAACTAAAAGAGGAGTTGATATAGTTTATTGAAAATTTCTTTCCTTAATATTTTATTGAATAAATTTAAATATAATCAAGTGTACTTTACATAGACAATCATCGTGATGATGAAATCAATCTAATCTTAAAATATACAACAGGCAACCAGCATCATGTTGGTAAACTTATTGGTAATATTTTTAATTCACTTAATTTTGAATTTAGTTTTTATATAATGATAACAAATACATTTTAATATGCATTTCAACTTTTTGCATTCTACATTATATTTTTAAGTCTAACTTTAATTATTAAATTTGCCCGGCCAATTCTAAATAAACTCTTAAAAACATTTTGGCCTTATTTAACATTTAATTAAAAAACTACAAAATTTAAGGCATTAAATTAAGTGTACTTAAACAGTAGAACATATTAAAAACATTTTAAATTCGAAATGCTTCCTTTTATAAAGCATAATCCCTAAATATTGCCTTATTCTTACAATACTGTAAATGCGAAAGTGCCTTTTGTTTTTTGATTCGCTTTCAAGTATTCTATCGATTGTACTGAAACCTGAAATGGTCATTTTTAGAGACCCTGGGATGAATATACCTATTATTATTTAAATACACCTTCCGGGCTAGGCCCCACTGGTCTCTAAGGCACAAATAAACCATCTTGGTCTCCAAGGTTGTTTCATATGAATATAAAAAGCCTTTTCAAAATGTAATAAACTGTAAATATTTTAACATAAAAGCATGCTGATGTGTTTCATTAATTTAACAAATAACTATTATAGTGTAAAAGAACAACAAAAATAAAACACACTTTATTTCTACTTTATGGCAACAAGACCAACCAGTTACTTTATTCTGGATCTTATTTAATGGACTAAATTGGGAATGTGTACATATAAGATTATTTTATTAAACATGTAGGACGGAATGTTTATGGTAGATGAAGGACTGAAAACGAAGGGACAAGGCATTAACCAACAATGATTCAACAAATCATTCGCTTCGTGACTGCACATGCGAGTCTAGTGACTTCGTTATATATAATTATTTATATATTTATTTGCGTGTACGAACATATGAGCACATATAAAGCATCACCTGTGGCCAAGTTAAATAAGTAAATATATGTTATCTGATTTATTTCAGCTGGCATAAAGATGTTTTTGATGAACACTTGAATCCCTTATTAGCACCAATCATTATTTGAGTAGATAAACACGACCTAACATTTAATACAAACCTTCAACCAACACTCTTGACACTTTTAATATGGTGAGATGGTTTTGTTGGTGAAGCTGTTTTTTACACAAAATATATTAATTCTGGCGAGATAAGATTTTGGAAAATTTGTTCAACCGGCAAAGCAAACATAGATACTTGCAGTAATTATTTTTATTAACTGCAGAGACATTCCCAATAACTGTAATAATTGTTTATCATAATTACACAACGAAAATATTATGCCAGTTATGTTATACAATAAAATTTGGTTCGATTAAAGTTTTTACCGACAGTGAATCACTGTCAAAGTGTATTATTGTAGCTACGGATTCCATGGAAAATACTGCATTGTTGAGATTGAAGTGTCAAACGTTGTTACACAACGACATCAATCATCATCACGTGTGTATTTTACCGATATTTGAACTGCATGAATATTGCAAAATGTAATAATTACGTTATTTTATTGCATTTAAAGTACAAAAATACGATTTAAATTCCTGAATGTTTACCGAATTAAATTTTTTAATGACCCAAACTGTAATAAAATGTCTCCAATAAACTGCAAATGATTTTAATATTACGTACATAAAACATAAACAAGTTATTATTATCAAAAAATATATCAACAGCAAAGGAATCACAGTAAAAAGATTTTATACGATTGTTTCTCAACAATCTTTACCATATTCGCATATTTCTGTCTTGTAGTCAGTCAGACATGTTTCTAGAAATCATATACAAAAAGATTTAAGTAAAGCTAATGAAAATATGTACCGATTTCTCCAAAACGATGTGCAGTTCCCTTAAAAGAAATAGATGGTCAGGTGATAGGAAAAAAATGATACCAACATGTCTTACATTACAGATTCCATTTGAGACCAGCAGTTGAACAATCATAAATTAAAAGGATTAGGCAAAAGTTAATTAGTATATTTGGCGACTTTTTACGTACATTTTAAGTGGTCGAGAAATAATTACCACAAAGAATATTCCAGTTACTCATGAAAAATAATCGACTTTACCTTAACATATTTTGATGTGATTTTAAGTTTTCTTGAAATGTGATAATACACTCTTGTTTTTGGTAGACAACCTATTCTGTTACAGGTACTAATTGTACTAAAAATAATCTCTATGCCATTTTGAAATCAACATAATACTATTACGAATCCACAGAGTAATGTACTATACATTCGTACATCATCTTACTAAAAGGAGATACAGGCTAGTCTATATTAAAAACCCGAAACACTTTAATGCATATAATCTCAGTAAGTAATACTAATACCAATCAACACAACTACAAATACTCACGCAATTTTATTACTGATACTCTGTTATATCAAAGGCAGATTGATGCAAAATGTTAATCCAGAAACTCACTATTCCTTACTACAGGTAGTGTAACTATTCTTCTACAGTTAAAGTTACACACTAATTTATTACATACACTCTGTTATTTACAGACAGATTGATGCAACATGTTACTCCAAAATCTCACTATTCCTTACTACAGGTAGTGTTACTATTCTTCAACAGTTAAATTCACACACTAATTTATTACATACACTCTGTTATTTCACAGACAGATTGATGCAACATGTTACTCCAGAAACTCACTATTCCTTATTACAGGTAGTGTAACTATTCTTCTACAGTTAAAGTTACACACTAATTTATTACATACACTCTGTTATTTCACAGTCAGATTGATGCAACATGTTACTCCGGAAACTCACTGTTCCTAACTACATATAGTCTCACTATTCTCCTCTACTTAAATACCCAAACTAATGTAATTACATATAGTCTGTTATATAACACACAGATTGATGCAACATGTTACTCCGGAAACTCACTGTTCCTAACTACATATAGTCTCACTATTCTCCTCTACTTAAATACCCAAACTAATGTATTACATATAGTCTGTTATATAACACACAGATTGATGCAACATGTTACTCCTGAAACTCACTGTTCCTAACTACATATAGTCTCACTATTCTCCTCTACTTAAATACCCAAACTAATGTATTACATATAGTCTGTTATATAACACACAGATTGATGCTACATGTTACTCCGGAAACTCACTGTTCCTAACTACTTATAGTCTCACTATTCTCCTCTACTTAAATACCCAAACTAATGTATTACATATAGTCTGTTATATAACACACAGATTGATGCTACATGTTACTCCGGAAACTCACTGTTCCTAACTACATATAGTCTCACTATTCTCCTCTACTTAAATACCCAAACTAATGTATTACATATAGTCTGTTTATATAACACACAGATTGATGCAACACGTTACTCCGGAACTCACTGTTCCTAACTACATATAGTCTCACTATTCTCCTCCACGTAAATACCCACTCTAATGTATTACATACAGTCTGTTATATCACAGACAGATTGATGCAACATGTTACTCCAGATACTCATTATTCCTTTCTACAGATATTCTGACTATTCTCCTATGGTTTAATTCACACACCAATTAATTACCTATGCTGAAAACTTTTAAGTAAATTTATATTGCAGAACTGCAGACATATACTCATTACCATATTTAAAGGTTTTGCCGCTAATTGCGTAAAACAAACAATAATACATCAACGATTGTATAGAATTAGCAATAAAACACCACACATATTTAAAATGAATAGGAATACATTAAATTTGTGTAAAAATTGCATTAATTATATAAGGTTCTAATAGGTATAATTAATCATACAAATGGTGCCCCTTGATTTTTAAAAGTGCCTTATGGTAATTTAGGAATGTCCCCCCTTAGCATGTTTTTATATAATAGTGTCAATTACCTTTCAAATAAAGGGAAGTATTTATATTTCTCACAGCAAATTGAAACTTTTATATTTTATTTTTTATAGTTCTATGGTATAAGAGTTCTATTAAGACTTTATAAAATTAAAATGTAATGGATAAAATTTCTAGTTATATTGAAGAGAACGTTTATATTACTTATATTATTTAATAAATACTTTGAATAATTAATCCATTAATATAGTATTTAAAATGATAATGCCTGGTTTATATAGCTATGCAGAAACGTTGTCAATTACGAGTATATTATTGTCCAAACTGCAATCAAGGGAAACAAAAAAAATGTCACGTGTAAACCTCATTGATATGTTAACGTAACTTACACATGTCCGCAGAACGTCACTGAAACAAGGCAATCTAATTTGTTTCTGACACGGCGTTTATTTTTTGTCACGTCATCACTGATTATGTGACACGTTCACTGGTATGTCATTTGAACTGACATGTACAATCCTGATTACCAGTTTAATGTTACCACGGTAAATGACGTTTCCATGTTTTATTTCCGTATTTTTATTCTTATATGTCACTAAATCTTGTACAATAATACAAATTAATATTAGATTTTTTATTAATTATTGATAGATATTTATTAGGGGCTTGGAAATATTTAGTTATTAAAGTAATTAACATGAATATTACACAGCACTAATGAAACCTATAAGTATTTCTGATGTATGAACATATATTTACAGTGTATAATTTAAATTAATGTGACAGTTGTATCCAGTGTTGCAAAGGCGTTGGATTTGTTATCACATAGACTTTATGCTGATACCACAGGGGAATAGGACCAGTGAAGGTAAAAAGCTTATTTGTGTACCCTAAGTGAGTTTACATTAACAATCATAAAGTATAACTTGTGTAACGTTCGCGGTTGAATAAATCCAACATATAAATATTTCAGTCAGAAAAGCTCTATGAAAAATGAAGATGAAGAACCAATAAACAAATTTATGGAAAATGTTCACAGATTTTTTTTGTTATGATTTAATATTATAATGCATTGTATAAGCTCTAAGAAAAAATATTTTTGTTGTCTAAGACATGTATTACTTTTATGCCAAACGTCAGCAGTACATTATTGTAAATAAAAATTTTTATAACAATAAAAAACAATAATAAATTTAACTAATATTAAAGAATATAAACTATTAATCCAATACAGTTTTCCGGGTTAAAAAAATCATCTACTAGGTATTTTTTTAGTAAAAAAATGTTTTTTCTTTTATATGTAAAAAATAGCCACAAAGTTTGAGGCAGTCCACCCGCCAGAGCTAAGTGATGTTAGGATTGTTACAGGTCTATTTAAACTATTATGGTCACGTATAATGTCTTTATCTACTACATTTGGACAAATAAACCTGGCATAGCTGATGGTCTCGTAAATATATAAAGATGGGAAAATCAAAATTCTTTGCTCTTGAAATGCATTTCAACATGAAATTATACGAGACATGCCAGCCACAAAACGCAAAACTCGTTGATACGGTACACCACGTCCACCCATAGGTAAGACTATACTGGCTAGACAGGCCTCTCTAACAACAGTGACTACTTAATTATAATATACCATTAGTATTTGGAAGTCCGCTTGGTCAGTAAAAAACCAGTAAGGTGTAATATGGCACACTACGTCTAGCCATAGCTAAAACAAACTGGCTGGGTAGAACTCTCTATCATCAATGAATACAAAAAAGGCTAATGCAGCACTCTATTTTGTTATTAGGACCAGTCGTGATCTTTTTTCTGTCCGAGCTCAGAACATTCTCTACGTCCACCTTGTTCGACTCATACTTGAATATTCTTCTACTGTCTGGAACCCTTACCTTGCTGGTCACATTGATAGGCTTGAGAGCATACAGAACCGCTTCATTCGTTTGATTGGGCTGCGACTGGGCTTTGAGTACCGTAATGTGCCGACTGATGACCTTCGAGTTCAGTTTAACTTGGAACCTCTCCATTCAAGATGTATAGTTCATGATCTGCTTTTCTTGAAGAAGTTGATCTGCTCTGTCATTGATGCACCTGATCTGCTCGAATTGCTGGATTTCCGGGCATCACGTCATCTTCGTCACCCCCAGCTGTTTGCAAGGCGGCACTACACCACACAGTACATGTTTCACAGTGCTTTTCCACGTCTTCAACGCCTGGCAATCAACCCCCCCCAGACATCTGGCCTTCTTTAATATGAGCTGTGATGCCTTCAAGAGAGAGTTAAGACTAGCCTGTCATGACTTACATATCGTCTGATAACTTTTCCCCCATTATTCTAGTTGTGTTGTTAACTATTTTTGTTGCTGTGTTATTGTTTCTGCTTGTCTTTTGTTACACATTTATAATTACGACTGTGCCTCTTGGTTATATATTTACATTTATTGCTTACATTTTTTGTTTTTATACTTTTTTTCTCTGTTGGTACCTATATATATATATATATATATATATATATATATATATATATATATATATATATATATATATATATATATATATTACTCTTGTTATTCATTTATAGTATTTTCCCTATTGTTGTTTACTTTATATAGTTTATTTGCACTGTTATTATTTATCTCTTTATTTATTCATATGTCACGTCCTAGACAGTAATGTGCATGCATTTAAGTTAAATATTTATTATTTTTTCAGTTTTTTATTTACCACTATGAGTCATTAATGTTAATATTTTTTTACTCTTGTTATTCACCTAAAGTTTATCTTCATTGTTGTTAATAATTTTATAATTTATTTGCACTGTTATTATTTATCTGTTTGTTTCTCCATATGGTATCACATCTTTTACAGTAGTGTATTTAAGTTAATACTATCACTAATTTATTATATAATATCACTAATTCTTAATATAATTTATACTTTCTTATTACATTATTTATACGTCAATTATGCCTTGATCTGATTTAGAGTCCAGTTGCATGTTTGGTTTGGCCCTTTTCTTTAAGTATTATTTAATCATCTATCATAAGTTAATAAATGTAAATTGGTTTTTGACCGTTGAAAGGAAATAAATAAATAAATACTGCATTGTAATGCACCATCAGGATTTGGCATGTCCGGTTGGTTAGTCCATAAACCAACAACGCGTAGAGCGGTTAGCCTCAGGTTAGACCAACAGGTTGGAGAGGGTCCGCTAACAACAATTGTCAATTGTACAGTACAGTTAGGATGTGGGTCAGGTCTGAAATTAATGTTGCGTAATGCGGCACACCGACTTTCACCACAGGTTAGGCCAGATTTAGACCCCAATAAAGAAACGCACTGGTGACGTCCTTCACACCTGCCATTTCAGAAATATTTTTTTCACGAAATGTTTAATACAGTTATTTTTGGCGTTTGTGTACATAATAATATAGCAGAAAACACGTTAATACACTTTTAAATTGATTTCTTTCCAATGCTTTTTAATTATACAGCTTAAAAATACTATCTTAAAACGAACATGGAAGGTATGAAGACTTTTATAGTAAGTAAGAAATACTTAGATACTTCATTTTGAGGACTAAATTTTAGACGTGTAACCACATAAACAGTCAATAGAGTGAAACAGCTTTGTCAAAGTATAAGCATACTTAACAACCTAATATAATGTATTCCTTCAAGATTGAAACGATCAGAGCGTCACTATAACATCGGTTGTTATTCATATAATATTTACAATAGTCAGATTGCTCACTAATGAAATCTTGTAGTATTTCCAAGAATTTGTTATTAACAACACTATGTTATCAAACATCAATAATACATCTCGGTGAATACATCTTTCGATACCTATATCTCACGAATGAGACAGTATTTAAATAACTAAATAACCCAGCTATGGTTTGCTGTAAGTTGGATACTATAGGTTAATTTTTTTATTTAGAAATTATGCATTATTGTTCATTTGTTAGATGTTACCAAATTCTATGTTAAGAGTACATTATATATATATATGTATGAATGAATGAATGAATGAAAAAGTGTTTTTATTTTTGACCAAAATATAATACAATACATACAATAAAAAAACACTACATCTACAATGGCTTGAATGCCGTCTGTAGTGGTTAGCAGGAATGATAACTGTACTAATCTAAGAATAACAAAAGTCAAGTTAAATGGCAATAATAATTTAAAATTATAAATCAACACACTGGGACACTTTTCCAAAAACTGAATAAGGCTAACTTAAAATTATTTAATTTCTCAATTTTTAAACTAATCACAACTTTTTTCAATAGAACAGCACACACGCACACACACATACACGCATATACATTTTATACACATATAGCACCATAAACTCAGAAAAAATTAAAACAAAATTACATTATAAATGGAAGAAAAAACAAGGTGATGACGGAAATATACAAATGTTGTAATTAAAATATTTTCCCCTTTTTCCTACCTTAAATTCGACCCTAAAAATTGAATTCCTGGATTAATTGCCATCTATACTTCCACGCGGTGCTCATGAAACCCCCAAAAAACTCGCCAATTCCTACCGTTTAAATAATGTATATATTCATTTTTGTTTAATGTTGATTCACCAAAATAGTATTTTCTTATTTCCCTCAAAATTGGACACACTGATACGAAATGAAAGACGGATTCAGCTTCATTTAAATTGCACAAAGAGCAGTTATAATTAAATTCTTGTAACCGTGGTTTGTAATTTAAGTCAACTAGTTCTGCCCTGGCTTTGATAGCCCACGATATTGTAGGGATATCATAACGATCAGTAAAAACACTCCTGTCACCGAGGGTCAGGTCCAAGGTTAAATACTGTGAGCGGTTGACCGCGGTGCGGGCCCTGCCTTCGCACTCTGTCCGCCACCGAGCGCTCATTCCAGATACCACCTCTATCAGCTGGTTGCGTAGATTGCCCAAGTTATCGGTCGAGAAATCCACCTCCACTCCACACTTTTCACCCAACAATTTCCATTGTTTACACCAATAGATGTTTTTCAAAATTATTTGCTGGGCTAAAATGGAGGGCAAACGGTGGTGTTCTAAATTTAAAATTTTACAAATATAACCAGAGCTAATTTTTTTAGTGTATGTAACAATCTTTTCAAAATTTGTTTCCAAATATAAAACATAGTTAGGCGTATTATAAGGTAGACGTAACATTTTTTTAATAAATGTTCTCTGAACTGATTCTATTGCATCATATTCTGTGAAGCCCCATACCTGAGCACTGTAGCAAATAATGGATCTAATAATAGAATTGAAGCAGATAATTTTTGCACTCAGAGGAGCTTTATTAGAAAGAATCAAATTTCGCCAAATTGAATTGATTGTAAATTTAGACATGGTCAATTTTTCTTGAAAATGCAGTCCCCAAGATAAGGAGCTTGTAAAAATAATACCCAAGTACTTGTACTTATCGACGACTTTAATTCGTTCTTCTTTTAAAGTCCAATTGTCGTTAGATTTTAGTTTTCCGCCATTTCTAAAAACCAATATGTTAGATTTAGCTAAATTTATTTTCAAATTCCAAGCTTCGCAATAATGTTCTAGTCTATTAATCATATGCTGTAGACCTGTAGCAGAAGGCGACATGAGAACAATGTCATCAGCGTACATGAGTGTATTTACCCGTGTACTCCCAAAACTACATCCCCCCTCCACCGCTTCGGGCAAATCATTCACAAATACCGAAAACATTAAGGGACTGAGAATACAGCCTTGCCTTAAGCCTATTTTGGTCAAAACTCTCAGTTATATCTCCTTTGCACCATACATTCGCACTTGTACCATCATAATAATTAGTTAGAACATTTAACATTTTCGTTGAAATACCCATATTCGATAGTTTAAATTGCAACGCTTTCCTGTCGATGACGTCAAAAAGCCGAAGAAAAGTCAATAAAGAAGCAGTATAATTTTCCTTTTTTGTTTGATAGCTGGAGTTTCATAATGTTCGAAAGGTTAAATACATTATCAATTATAGAGTATCCTTTTCTGAACCCCGACTGATATTCAGTTAGCATTTTCTTTTCATTCACCCAATTGTATAGCCTATTATTCAACATACTGGTAAATAGTTTACAAATACAATCAATAAAAGACAATCCCCTGTAGCTGTTACTGTCATTTACATCGCCCTTTTTGTACAAAGGAAAAACAATAGACTTCTTAAAACTATCGGGTACTACACCCGTATTAAAAATATTATTATAAATTTCTAAAAGTTTGTTTTTCAAACTGATATGAGAGTTCTTAAAAAACTCATATGGCACTCTGTCTTATCTAGGCGCCTTATTATTTTTAGCCTTTTTCAGAACTATTTCCAGCTCATGCAATGAAAAATTACAATCAAGAAACTCGTCGGCAATATATGGGCTAGCATAGCTGACGCTTGCAGCTAACAGAGGCGGATTAAGGAGTCTTCTGAAGTGTCCGAGCCACTCGTTAGGGGACAAATTTCCGATTATCTTCGGTTCTCGATTTTTAAAACTATTGATTGCATTCCAACATGTTTTGGAATCAGATGCATTATACAAATTGTATATAATATTATCAAGATATAATTTATGTTTATTTTTACACGTTAATTTGTAATTTGTATTATCTTCTAAATATATTTGTTTTAACTTGTATAGAATTTGACTTTATAAATAAAGTAAGTAAATGGAATACTTTCTTTCTAGCAGTGAAACATTCATGGTCAAACCAAGGCTGCTTAGCACTGAAAAAAGTACATGTGTTTCGAGGTTTCTTTTAAGTGAGCAGATTTAATAATACATTTTATTATATTGTTTATGTTAAGTTTATTGTCATTGACAAGCTGCACCTGAGCAATTTCCCGACCAAATTTGTCGCGATAATGAATCTCGTCACCTTGTGTCCATTTCAGTTTCGGCAATAACGGTAGGGTTTCGCCCGCCACTCGCGCCCCTCCCACAGCAACAGGAGCGTCCACACTGAGGGTTACCTCTATTGGCAAGTGGTCAGAACTAGGGAACGGTACAATTCTGAAATCTTTAATCATATCAAGACAATTAATTGAAGCCGCCGCGAGGTCTATAAACTGAATTCCCCATTGGTCCCACAAAAGTAAATTCTCCATAAGTATCACCCGCAGATCGCCCATTCAAAATAACTAAACCCAAATTATCGAATAGTTCTAAACATTTTTTACCTCTGACATTTACTAACCCATCTTTTGAATTTCTACTTTCATTTAAACTGTAGTTAGTCAATCCGAACGTTTCATAAATATTAAAATCTTGTTCAGTTCCAATTCGAGCGTTCAAATCTCCCATAATAACTAAATTGCTAATAATATTTGCTTTAAAGAAGGACTCTACATTACGAAAAATAGTTTCCCAACCATTAAAGTTTAAATAAAGTGGAAGAATCGATATAATTTTTCTTCCAGTATTGATTTGTACAAAGTTAAGGTGTACTATTTGAATATACTGTATTTTTGAATTAAATTTTGAATCTAAATTGTACAAAATAATTAATCCACCACTATAACGACCAACATTAGCTACTCTAGTTGCATATAATCAAAGTGAATTCTATAATTTTTAAAATGGTTTGAGATAAAATCTTTGTCGTGTTCTGTTATGAAAGTTTCCAAAAATATAATTATATCGTAATTTATAATCATTTCTTTAAATCCAACATCACTCACCTTATTCTTTAGACCACATACTTAAAAAAAAAAATTTTACATTCTTCTGTTGCTCCACCGAATTCATCTGCACTAACGTATATATTAGTATGACAAACGTATAAAATGTAATATATATTATACACATAATTTATCATATTTACTTGTTGGTATAATAAAATACAAAATAATGCACAGGACAATGAAATAAAATACTTTTCACAAAAAAACTTAACAATACGATGATTATGTTGCATTTATGTGAGGCATTTGGATTAAATTTGATCACCAAAAAAGAATTATATGAATTCTATGTGTGTGTTTTTATATATATATTTTTTGCTTACATGACTACACATAATATCGAAATAATTATAGTATTTCTTATACACGCAAAACTTTATACTCCCATTTTTATACATGTTTACCATTTTCGATGCGAATTTTTATTTACACTCCATATATATTTTGTTCATTTTAATATCTAATCGCATTTACTTTTATAACAATTATTCTGATTTTAAATCTCAAACCATATTACATTCAGGGGACATAGGTTCAATGGAGATCCTATTAAACAACCATAAACTTCCTATCACTTACTAGATAGACAGATGATGCTATCAACTATTCACACACTCAACTGAACGCGCCAAACTGGCACGTCATTAATATGGGAGCAGCAACCTATTAGGAAATATACATTAAATGTATTATCTCTAAGGAGTGAACTCATACAGACCTTTCCTACAATTGACTATGATAATAGTCTCGTTAAGATATCAAAATCCTAGTGAAATTAGATACATCCAAGTATAGCCTAAAAATCATCTTTACTGTATTTTCTATAGTATATTTAATACTGATGACTTGAAAAACTACGATATAATTGCGGCTCAACCTATATATCCTGAGTATATGCCATATCAAAATGTCTTTCCACGTAGAAAATTTCTCTAACCAACTTAAATTAAAAAAAAAAAAAATAGCATCTACTTTAATATCACCCTTCCACGCTAGTTTAATGTCATACTCGTCACGGAAGCATTTGTGACAGTCCATCAAGAGAACGAAGCCCCACTTACAACGTTTCACAGGAGATCATGTGCTGATCCTTTCACATGTAATGTGTCAAGTAGGTGATATTTTGTTCTTATTTAGTTCAGTTTTAATAATTATGGTATTATTTTTATTAAGTATATATTTTGACAGATAGTGTAAATGGATTTGAGGCAAAACTTTTTGTGATTCTGGAATAATGCATTTCACAGTACTGTAGTATGAAACGTTGTATTGTACTCTACGTGTAAGCTCAGTTACAAATTGAAAAAGAGGTCAGATAATAAATATCATGTATTTCCTGTCTCGTTAAAAATAAATATTACAGGTTAAACTTATACTACTATTGACGTGACAACGTCTAAAATTAGGTTGCGGCTCGGAGTCACTCATGAAAAAGTGTAACGCCCGGTAACGTTACGATGCCCGTCCAGTGGGTCCGCCGCACGGGATCCGCACGGGATAAAGCAGATAACTGTGGGTCCGCCGCACGGGATAAAGCAGATAACTATGTTTATTCGTGAAAATGTGGAGTGCTTAGATTCGTCATTTACAACAACTACAACAATAAAGGTAAATAATTGTACACTGATATTTCATTATCGTAAACTATGATTGATTGATTAATTGTTAGATTGACACAAAAGTTGAGAAACTGAGTTTATAGTTTATGTCATACTATTGACAAATGTTGATAGTGTTAATTAAATTATTAGTTTAAATCACTCTGCAATCAATCGTAATTCAGTCGATTGAGAAGAAACAGCGCGTATTCCTAGTCAAACATTTAAAATAACAAATTATAACCTCTAACCTGTCATAACAGTGCGACCAAACAAACGAACTAAACCGACCAATCACCACGCGCGGAGTTAGAATTTAACTGTGTTTTAGCAAGAATTTCAAATTCCAATTTTAGTAAATGTTTTATTCAACTTTACCATTTACAATAACAAATTTTAATTAATTTCAAATTATGTACAATGTTTTAGTAAACAAAATATATTTCTATAGTTAAAATTTGTGCAATTCTTATTTTCATTCAATTCCTTGTTCCTATTGTGCAATTTAATAATATTCATATCAATAAATATTCTACCGAGAAAAAGACGTTGTCACGTAAAATCTTCGTTCGTAAAACCGACTTTACAGGCAACCATAATTTTTTTTATATTAACATAATATTTACCTTATTATATGTATGAAAGGGGGAATGAAAATCTCTATAGAAATATATCTTTCACATCACTCATGTTACCTTCTGACTGACTCTCAGTATGTTAAAGTATATTATACCTTTGGATCTATACGTTTAGTGTTCAGTGACAAACTTAACTGCATAAACTTTACGAAAGGCCGGTAAAAAACTTATTACAACCATATTGGAAGTCAGTTATAGTTACTGATCAAGTTTCAACAAGCTTTGCTGTATAATACTCCGCTTACTAATTTTCCCAGACTAATGCCATTGTTGCTCAAAATATCACAACCAATTACAAATTCCTTTTTATTATGTAGTGCATAAATTAAAATATGTAATATATAACTATTAATGACACGTTGGTAAAACTACGTAGTTATAGTTTACTTTTAAAAATTATCAGGGAATTGAAACGGCTCGTATATCATGATTTTTAACGATAAATCAATTGTTCATACTGCAGATGTTATCCGTAACAGGAAACACCGTACCGGCCTCATAGGTTTACCACATTACCCAGTGCGAGTTGGGTCGTTGGCCTTGCTCTTAAATTGTAATCAATGAATTGAGATTTTCCGACGACTACCAGTTGTCAATTGGACAGCTTATAAACTTAATGATTTTAAATTATCAAAAATTAAGTTATGCGTTAAAACGATTCAGTGATTTACGTAAAAAATACAGTTGATCAAACTATTTTTAAACAAATAATGCCTCGTATGAAATTAACTTAAATATAGTGTATTATTACAGAGTAAATGATGAACTTGTTTATCATATTTACTTTGTTAGTTTATTTGAGAATAAACAGTTTGAGTATTATCAGTTGCTAAATCTAAGATTACTAAGCACAAACAATACTTTCTAGAAGGATAATATTTCTTTCAGAATGCCTATTAGCCTGCAGTTCAATAAATCCACATTAAGGCGTGACGTAAGAACTATATATAACCGGTCCAGATCCAAACTGAGAGTAATTCGAATTCATATGACGAAATATTATTGAACTAAGATTTTTATGCAGTTTTGCAGTGACTAATTAATCTTTCTTAGTCTGGCGCTAATATGAAATTAACCTGAATTTGCCGGTATCGTTTACTTACAAGAATATTGCTCTTCCTAGTCTTATGGGGCCGGTATCTTGACTGAATAGATTTTCCAGATTGAACCGCGTAAAAGGATTTCTTATACCATTATCACTACCATGAGGTATCTTCAGTTAAAGTTGAAATATAAAATTAGATTTTAGTTACCTAAATATATTATTATTGTTGGTTTTATTATCATTGCATGTTTTAGCCTACTATAACCATAATTTTGTAACATATAAAACAGGAGGAAATGCTGAATATAATAATCATTGCAAAATTTCTGCAACGCATATTTCCACCTGGCTGTCAAAGATTTATATTCATCACGTGACCGGCTTGATCATTGGTTAATTAGTAAAGGCTCTGCCACTATAAATATTGATAATCGTGAATCTAAAAAAAATAATAATATACCACACCTTTTATATTAGTCCTATTTTGCCTGCTAAATTATCTTGTAATTATTAAAATAATTTACTGCAGTCTCTTTTCAATGTTTATCTTTTTTTAAGTATTAAGTTATATTAAGAAGTTTCAGTTGACTCAACTAAATCCAGACCTTATTAAATTCAATTTGACTGGTGTCACTGTCAACCAATGACTAGAATATGCAACGTTGTGGTTGGACTCGTATATCGTGTGTTTGATGTTACTGCAGACAGACAACCCTTTGACACTGCACCGAGACACATTAGTCTGTATTCCCTCATATCAAACAGAATATCAGGGCAAAAATATTGTAAGAAAAGTTTTTTATTAAAAATCAGCTCAATTTAAAATCCGGAATCTCAATAAAATTGATTTGAAAGACGTTGATGTCTGTATAATTTAAAACAAAAATAATTGATATCACGTATAATTTATAATTTCTCTAAATAGCCAGGTTTACCTACTATACATTTTCTAGGGCGATTTAAGTGTGTTAAAATAAATAAAATTGGAGGTAAGTATTTTGGGATACGAATCAATAGATAAAAAAACTAAATAGTTCCTCTAACACTGTTATGTGTTTTACTTCATCTGTCTGTTTAAGTGTGTTTTTTATTTTAAAATCCTTATTAAGAAACAATTTTAGTTACGAAACTGGACATTTCAATGTATTTTGCTCATAAAGTTCCGTTGAAATAAAAGTATATTTATTGCTAACTGTTTTAGAATAGTCACCTATAAAAAACTGAAAATACAATTTTTTGTGAAAAACAATTAAAAACTGTATAAATCAGATATTTGTGAATGGCGGCATGATATATATCAGTATATATATATATATATATATATATATATATATATATATATATATATATAAGTATTTATTATCAGCTCCATCAATACACAACATAGACAAGATACAATACGTATTAAAATTGTTTAGAAGATGCTCTGAATCAAATAATGCAACTTTCTCGATCTGTATTTTCTACGATATATGTATGGATATGCTCTACTTTGTGTAACACGTTCATGTAATTCATTTCCTTTTTTTGCTTATAATACCTATTTTTCCTGAATTCCCATCGGTTATACCTTTTTTCTCCTCCTTGCAAAAAATTTAGATCCTTTGTTTTTAACCATTAATATTTTGCACGGTTAATTTCATCCATTTGTATATTTAACTCCACTTAAATATTTTTAGCTGCAGAATAAATTGCATTTATGAATAATTAATTAGAATTGCCCATTACGACAAGATGTATGTGATATGTAATCTCGGTAGGAGGAATAATATCCCCCCAGAGTCTGAGGTATTACACGGGAGCTGTAATGGAATGGGTCCCATATTCCACTTGGGGATTAGGGAGTGTGGCTGGATTATGATAGGCTCAAATGTGGTACCACATTGTTTTACTGTAATTCAGTTTCTATTCAATATAAGATGGTGGTCGATAATCGTTTCAGCTGTAAATTGTTTCTTACATTTAGAAAAAATAATATTACGTTTATAGTGTTCTATGTGCAGGTTTCTTTGCATAAGGTAAAAAGGGGTATTTTTGGTTCCATCTATGTGAATTAACCTTTGAAATTTTTAAGTAACAGAGTGCTCTTAATAGAACTTTATAATAATAATTTAAGTTCTTAAATATATATGAAACACACAACTTTGTGTATCTTTGTTTAACACATAATAATAATACCTCTGCAACTAAAAAAACTGCATTGACACTAATAGCTAAACACTGGTGGTCGTATATAAATATGAAATTAATAAAGAAACGGAAAAATATTACAATTAAAAAAATTTTTTTTGACAGAATTTTTGGGTGTTTTGCAATTTATCGCATTATGGTCCTAAATTTCCAATGAATGAACCCAAAACCTCCTTAATAGTTAAAATGTAACATATGAGATATAACCTATGTATATATGTATGACCTCATGCAGTATACCGCGTGTTTTATAACACAATAAATGTCGTAACTTCTAATAGATCCGTGCTCAAATTAGAACAATAACAGTAGGCTACTTGTTCATAGCTTAAATGAGTTCGATATCCAGTCTAAGCTATTAAATTGTTTCAAGATGGCGGCAGTACATATTTGCGATAAAATAATAATTAAGTATATTTGTAAAATAGCCAAAAATAAACGCGAAGAAGATTACGCAGAAACATTAGTTTTAAATTTGAGAAAATATTAGAAATACACTGCTCGATGTGTAACGCACTTTGTAAAGACGGAGGTACTATTTAATATTTACTTTAAATTGCATCGTTAGCGAATGAAACAACTAATGAATTGGCAATACTATCTAAACGCTGTTATAAAAACCACCTTAACGATGAAACATGTAAATATTTGCATGTAAGGTACACGAAAATTATAAGCTCTCTGAATATTTTGTAAGGAGTTTTGACTGTATCTTAAGAAATATTAAAGGGATGAAACATTCTTCCCCTTAAACCCGATAAAGGTGAAGTAGATGATTTTAGATCAAAGTAGTCTTGTTATTCTAAGTTGAATCTCAAATAAAAAATGCATTTATTTTTTTAGTCAGTGCAACAACATGAGCTTAGCTTTGGATCCATATATAAATAATTAGACCTGTAGTGAGTTTATACAGCCGGAACTAACATATTTGACCGCAGTAGCTTTTTATTTGTCCGATATATTTTCTTCAATTGTGCAAAAAGACACACTAAGTATGAGACTAGAAATATCTTAGACCTATGGTAGATAACAAGTGTTAGTAGACGTGTTTCAGCCCAAGTACATCTCGAAAAACCACGTATATATTTGATTGATCGGGGTAACATCATATTTGAGGCCGTAAAGAAATAATTGCTTTTCGATCGAAGAAGATTTTAGAGAGTTTTAACATACATAAACAGTTTTTTATATCGCGTAAATAAAGAAAGCGCAAGTGTCGCTACATAAATTTTATTAGACAGTAAAAGTTAGACACCTTTTAACTGAACTAGGCTTCTCAGATGTAAGTATGTTTATATTTTTCTTCGTCAGACTTCAATAAGTCAGACTTTGTTATGATACTAAATCTATCTTAGACCGGAAGTAAATGAAAAATGTTAGATCTCCTCATAGGATTTCACTCCTCACCTCCAAGATATATCTCATTGGACCAGTCTTTACCAATTATCTTATAACCTTTAAAACACTACTAGCTAAAAATAAAATACAATTCCCATTTGATGGTTAGTTACTTAGAAAGGGTTACTCTCCAAGATTTCAGATTCCATACTCTCGTGTTAGAAGCTATTGATATATCATGAAACTCTAAAACCAATGACACACCAATGTCACAAATAAAGCTATTTAATAAATAAGTGTGTAGTAAGAAATTAATAAATTACTCTGGTCTCCAACTTGCGAGCACTGGCTCAGTTACAGTAAATATTTACTTCTCTATAACCTAGTCATCTAATGACATGGAATTTTGCATACAATTATATTATTTCATTTACACTTACTAAGGCACGGTTTCAAACTTTAAGTTCACACTCCTTTTCACACTGGGTTATGCACTTCTAGTCCTTTATTTTTAACAGTAAAACTGTTAGGCCTTTCATATTTTAAAGACAGGCATGAATAATATGCTAATAAACATTTTAGTATTTTTCATTATTTAATACGTTATTTATAAAATTCATTTTATTCATTAAGTAATTGTAAAAAACATGCTTTGTAAAAAAACTAAGAATATTTAAAATGTGTCATCATACATAACACTACAATATAAAGTAAGAGCGTAAAATTGGATTGAGGTTTTTAACAGTCAGAACTTAGTGGTTGGAAATCTCATAAAATTTGAATTTGTTTTTTATAGTTCCGATGCATTCGAATTCAAAATTAAGCATTCCACGATTAGGAATAGGTTACAAGAAGTGTGCAAATAACCGTAATTTTACCAGATATATTTAGGGTAGCATTTAAATGAGAGTCACAAATAACAAGCTTGTTATACAGGAGGAAGATGTGTACGCACCCGCGGGTAGCACGTAGCAGGATATATTTAGGTACACACGCTCCCACGCTCTCTACTCTGTGTTGATAATTTACGTAATTAAATATTTTAGTAAAGACACTGTTTGTACAGGTACTGACTGAAATATCAATTAATACTATTTCCTAATTGCCAAACAGTCATCTTAGCCTGTTGGGATGTTTATGTAGTTAACTAACAAGTTTTTTTTTAACTTTAATTATTGTTCTTTATTCTTTTAGATGAAGTAATATTATTACAAAAACCCTACAAATAAATAATAAGAAACACTATGTCCATAATGATGCCTAACATAATAAGAACGGAACTATTCGTTTCGTTATTAATTATTTTATTAAAAACAATAAACACACACGTTCACTATGCCCCATTTAATAAAGTTTGTCGATAATGTTGAAAAGGCTTGTAATTTTACGCTATGATTTCTTTAAATACTTTAGTGTTTTATATTCTATTTCTCAAGTCATAAGGCTACATGTGATACTATATCCCATGTTACAATTTATATATTATATGCATGTATTTATTACGTCAAATTTACTTGGCTTTGATAAAAAATGTATTTATTCTGAGATTATGACGTTACCCCAATAGTAACGCATAATACCAATATAATATGTATTAATACTCAGTCAAATTGATTGGAATCACATTCACCATCGTCAAACTTCATGCTTTACGTATATAAATGGAGCAACGTCTAAAACTTTAACTCTACTGCTCATTTCGTACTCGTTATACTGAAGATCCGGACAGATATCTAATTTTTCGGCGCCACGAGTGAGTTTGGTTTTTTCAGCTTCGTTAACACTCATTCAAAATAAACAATTAAAACCCGTTCATTTAACAAGTAGAATTTAATTATACTGCATAAATAATTGTAGAAGACTGTCAATCAAAGTACGCCTATTAATTTTAAACATTTATGTTTATATTTTATATATGGATGAATATAAAGGGACGGATTCCTTATGAGGGCCGTCTATTATAAATTTTAGACTTTTAGATGTCATGCTGAGCGATCTTTCTGAAATAAAATAATATTAAGTAAAGTTTCTGTTAAATTATGTAAAACCAACATTTTTTTAAGGTCAATAAGACATGATAAACAGTAAAAAGGAGTTGTATTTTATTGCTGTAAATCCATTTAAAACTTTTTTTATCATATTATGTGAGATTACAGAGAAGGAGACAGCTAGCAAGAATCCATTATGTCAGGATAACAAGTTCTGGTCACGAGTCCTGTAGCGGGAACTGTAATTTAATCACACGAGTTCCTGTTTGTTAACTAAACTTTCAAAACACCTTATTAAGTTTGTCACAAGCACCTTTGTTACGAAATACTTTTTTATCTTTATAACAGTCAATCTATATTGGATAAATATATGTTTGAAGATATAGTGGCTGGCGTAGGGTATTTTACTTTGCAATGTATTAACTAGATATTGCAAGATTATAACTTATTTCATTAGAATATACGTGTAACTATGTCACAGGTTCACATTCCTAATTATTGTGTTTAGTTTGTTAAACGTTTTTTTATTCTGTCACTTTCTTATTTCTATCTTTGTTTGGGGTGAAACAAAAGTAAATATAATCTATAACGCTCAGCCAAATTGCATCTAGTGATATGCACCATCATTGAACTCTATATTACCAAGTGTCCCAAAAGTATCAACTTCTCCAACTTATGAATTTAGAAATAAAAAAATAGCAAATCATTTCCATTGCAGGATTAGTATAAAATAAAAGAATGGAATGTATGAGAACCTCAACTCCCAGGCCAAAATGAAAGATTACGGGGTAAATTAAATTTTGAATGAAATATACTCAAATTGACCATACACTTTATATTAATTAACTCAAATTAAAAATTATGAAATGTTAATTTTCAACGATTTATCACAATATTATTGATTTTTAGCGTGTATCTGTATTAAAACCTTCATATTCAGGTTCCAATTATAATGGAGTTACGTAGATATCTCTAATTAGTGGTGTTCTTTACCTTTAAAAAGAGCCTTCAGAACTACTTACCAGTACTTTCTCATTGATAGTCAGCTGTTCTAGTTAGTTAATTACGTTTTTTTATTTTCTTTAGGGAACAGCTGCAATACGATTGGCTGTCGGTGACAAGCTAGTCATTGATTACTCTCAAACATTGATTGTTGGATGCAATCTGGTTTAATGAATATTCTGTGCTCTACTTCTTGTATATTTTGTGTTAAATAATAAATTTTACATATTCAGCAGCTTTATTACGTCTGTTTTTCATTTGTAACTAGCAAATATCTTAATATTTGATCATATACGCCTACTCAGTTCACAAAAGCTGTTCGCTCTGCTTCTCGACAGCCCAAGCGTCTATACGATCACCTTCAGAAAAAAATGTCACTATTTAGTATAACGAGACTATCCCATGCGTTTTCGTGCTTTAGACTCTCTGCATTCTACTTTTCAGTGCATTAGGTATATGCACAAGTTTGAATGTTTGCGAGAGCTGTCACTTGTTGGTCGGTGGTATTCGTATAATGCGGTTACAATATGCCTTCCTCAATGCAGCTATCCTTCGCAACGATGCTTCACAACATAGTTGTATAGGCAATGGATTTTTTTTTTGAGTAAGCAAAGCTAGTTTTCTTAATCCCTCGTCATTCCTCGAAATCATTCATTTCATTATGGTGCACTAAGGTCAAAGGAATTACTTCATTTAGTTCTGAGGTCAATGTTTAACCACTACGTGCGCATGTTAGGCCTCTTTAAGTGACATTTGAAAACGTTCAAAGAAAACGTAGCGCCCTCTTTTGCAGTAGAAGAAGTATTATGCTGAGTGACAAAGCTATCATCAAGGATTTGGATCACCTTCTTCAACCGGCAATATCGCTGCTCTTGAAAAGCAAGTCTAGAGAAAAGAACAGATACTATGTATGTTTAATTTTAATTTTAAAGCTTGTCATACAGTTTTATAATATCAAGAGGAATACTTTCGAAAATGGGATATCTCTGTAACTTATTTCTCCATTCTTTTGAATATAACTATACCAGTAAATTTGAATTAAAACGTATAACTCTGAAAATTTTTTCCAAATTTCATTCCATACATGGATTATTGAAGAAACAACTAAAATAAAGTTGCAAGAGCACGATAGCTGAAGATTATGCTGTCTATGATGAATAAGGAATTAACAAAAGTTTATGTGACTCCTTGTTTCATGCCAAGGATTTTCTTTCCACGAATGCTGAGCATAGTGTGACAATTTCCTGTATCGATAGATGAGGAATTTACAATATATTTTATATTAAGTTTATTATTCCACGTCCCTTTTATTTTAACTTCACTCATTTAAATTCATAAGACAAGTAAAGTAAGGTAGACCTTTCTGTAAATAGACTAGTCTTAAATTCGCAAAAAATAAAATTACACCTACTAACTATTACAGATTCCACAATTCAAACGCACGCTACATAACTTATATCTTGAACATACTGTACAAGTAACAGAGCCAGTCCAAATGCTGGAATGAAACAAACCCCCTCCTACTAATTCTCTTCCTGAATCCGTAATTTCTGAGCACTCTGATTGTTCCAGCACCAAACTTTCAGACAATATTCTCTCTTTAATGAAAATTTTTGGCGGAGGAAACTAAAATACAAGATCAAGACAGATCGATGAGCCTAATTCAATATCGTAGATGCTGGTTAGTTATAAATCAATAGCTGTTTGTTTAACATCGCTCTTGACCTGAGCTCCGGTACTTGCTATAAGATATCCATAACATGCTTCAACCTATCCATATAATTCTGCCACCAAAGACCTATTTTCAAGATTTATGTTTTTTCTTCCCCGTATTTGTATTCTAAAATTATGAAAATTAATTAATACAAAATATAGCGGATTGTTACACAATATGGTTCAATGCATTATCCATTGTTGTTCGTTTTTGAGGATTTCCTTCATAAAACAAAGACGTATATTTTACCAGACATTGAAGTCATATAGACTGGCTATTTTAGATCATCTATTGAAAAAATATAGTTTGTCTCCCGTTTTAAGACAAATTGTACAATCTAAGAATGCTTAGCATCATGTTTACAATTAGTAAAAGGAATATTAAGAATATATTGTGTATTCTACTTACATTGTCCTCTCTGTCTTGTAGACTAAATTACTTTATTAAAATGTGTAGAACAAGATAAGTAATGTAGAAACATTTTGCATTGTACTGTACAACTCAGGAAAGTTTAGTCTATGTTGTTCGGGTTGTGATGAATGAGGGGTTAGCACGAGATTACGCTCCGTCCCAAAATAATCTCTCATTCATATTTACTTGCTTGTCATAATTTACAGTAAACATAGAAATATGAATGTCTAGTTTAGAAAGCCAAAAAAATTATCAGAAACTTATTACAGTATACTGTTTTCAGGATTATCGAATGATTTGTTAACCAAATGTGATTAAGATTAATTCTTTTCTACGTTTAGTGTTTATATAAGGGGAATATAGATATGGTTACATGATATATATGTATGTATGTGTAAACATATTTCTGTGTGCGTGTGTGTGCGCGCGCGTAAGTGTTGTGTCCGTGTGTATTGTATTACATGTCATCAAGCAAAATAAGATTTTATAAGTAAGACTGATCAATATACAGGATATTTGTGTGCACAACTTTTATCACAGAGTCTTAAATATACATGAATCAGACGATTTTAGTTGGTTAAAGCATTTTATATTAGTTTCTTCAGAAATTAATATATTCTGTGATTTCTTTGTTGCCATTATGATTAATCATAAGACAAATGTAAACATATTCGCTATCGCTTAGTTAATAACGGTTTGGAAACTAGGAAAGATTTCTACTACGCATGCTTATAAATTCTGTCGGCACCCTGTGAGTTTATATATTATTAGTACTTAACCGGAGGTTTTTTCTTAAATTGCATTGTTAAATTTAATCCATTTGATTGAATAGCTCGATTGATTTAACCCCTAAAGTCCGTTAGTTTTGGATTAGTGAAAACCTTGTGATTTAATATTATGTTGTGTATGATCCATATTATTTACCTATTTTTTGATGTCCTTGTTTAAGTAGTAAGCAATAAAGATATTAATAATAATACAATGGTATTATTAATAATAATTATAAATAAAACCATTGTCATTAGCTGTCATGTAAAATATTTTGAAGACTTGGCAAAGCAATTCAATTTAGTAAAGAGGAATATAGAATAATTTCAATTTAGGTAATCTAGTTGGCCTGGACTTTAAATATCTTACTTGATGTACGATTTCAAAATTTTTTAAATAAATTCAGATATATTCTAAATAAAAAAAAACAATTTTATACTGTATTTATTTTAAAATCTAAGTGGATTGTATTAAATTGCATCTGAAGGTCTGTCATAATATCGGTAAAAATTATTAAAGACTAATTATTCCTTCGTTTAGAACAATGGCTGTTTCTCCAAGGGGCCAGATTTATAGGAATATATACATATATACTTTTGACTACCAAGCCTGCTGCAGTTACTAAGCATCTACGTAACCAAATAATCAAGTGAACTGATGAAAATTACTCTCGTTGGAACACCAAACAAGTGAGGGTATAAATACTCAATAAACAAAGGTTTTTCCTTTTTAAGATTCTTTCTTCAAACCTTTAAAAAGAAACAAGGTTGCCGACTATACAGAATTTAATTTCCTTTGATTGAACAACGGATGCCATATTGATGATTCCCAGCAAAAGTTTTTTCAATTAAGGGACTATTAAATATTTATCTACTGTTTAGAGCATGTATGATAATAGGACTCAAGTTATTCTTGATCAAACTACATATTTAGATATGGTTTTCATGGCTAGCTCAATATTGAAAAATTTAAGCTCTTTTTTAAGGACCAATTCGTACACAAGCATGGATATAGGAGTTTCTAAGCTGCTGATACTATTAATTATAAAAATACTACCGAACTTCGAAAACTGCAGCAAATAGCCGTGGGAGCGATATTTTGCGTGTTAATGATATTTTTGCTGTAATTAATTGCTTATTTGATTTTACACAGTTTTAGCAAACCAGTGGGGCTTAGTCCGTAAGGGTACTTTTAATAGGAATATCGGGTTTGTTAACCAGGGATACTAAAGTTGTTCAGTACGCTCTACTCAGTAGTTTTTACGTGATTGAGTATAGCACTCATTCACGAACAAGGTATTTTTATACGATAAACTTTATTTAATAGTATAGATATGATTAAGCAGAAATGAGGGTTATTTTAAGTCTAAGATATAATGTTTAGAATTATTATGGCGTACCAATATTTAAATAATATATTTTATTAATTCAAAATATTTTAGCTATAGTATTTCTTTCACAAATTTTTTTGTGCAAGCTCCACAAAAATAAAAAATATACTAGCTAGTGGTGAGTTGCATAGTTTGGTAAGAGCGAAATATCTCAGTTGAATTAGCCTATGTTGAGGAAACAGTTACAGAAAACGTATGAGAAACTTTAAACGATGTTTGAGTTTAGTTACACCAGTTCCATTAAAGAGTAACAGACAGCGTTGTAACCCTTTCAGAAAGATATTTTACAAATTAAATACACTTTGTACCAAAGTACACTACTACAAATTAACCTGATACTATTTCTGTACATGACATTATGCATTTGTATGATAAAGGATTAGAAAGAATTTTAAATAAACAAAGTACGATCACGTAGCGGAAAACTCGATTTGTGGGAATAGAAGTGTAAGACTGACCTGATTAAGCCATTACGAAATTACACAGGTTATGTCTTTATTTGTTCCATTTAGTTAATAAGTTACGGGTAATTTATCAATTACGCTTACTATTAAGACGAGATTCATGGCTTTCGTTACTTTATCCAACAAGCAGAACGAATTAAGCCATTTTATAGATTTAAATTTCAGTATTTTCATTATGTTTAGTTCTTGCTATTGTTAGAACGAAATAATTAGGAAATCGACCATATTTTAATTCTAGGAATAAAAACGACTGTTATTATCATATTTTCTGTAATTGTTTAAAACTTCATACTTAGGTATCGTGATAATCCCGTTCAATGTAATTTTTAAAATAATATGCATTTAAATTCAAAAGACTTTATTTGTATCATATCATATATACAAAAGGGCGAATTTAGGGCCATAAGGCCCTGTCTTACAATTAACCGTTATATGCATTGTTATATGCATTGTTTCGCAACACAAGATTTATAATTATTTCTCCAGTAATCTACTCAGATAATAAAATAATTGTTTTTATGATTGGCTGACTTTTTCAATAAAGCCATTCAGAGGAACTCGAAAAGTTTCATTTTTGTCAGTCTGTTAATACGTCTATCTGACTAACTATCAGACTGAAGTAAAAATGGTTTTGTTCCTAACGTCAAACCAATTCAAATTCATGTGTTTTATGGTGATTTATTTCGAAAATAATCTTAATTTTTGGATCTTAGTAGCCGTAGTAGTGGATAGCTCTGTCATAAGCTATCACAAGACAACACATAATAAATAACCTCTGCAACCCCAAATTTAAAAAATGGTGTTGCACATTAGCGCGAAATGGTGTTTTGTGTTAATGTGTGATGTATATTTGTTTATTTACGGCTACTAAGGTGTGATGATGATGGTTAACCTTTGAAACATGTCATACTAAGAACACATTAACTCTTATTGGATTGACGGTAAATATCTATTTTATTTTAGTCATTATAATAGATTCTAGGCTACTTACAATGAATTTTAATATCTATATGTCTTTCCACAGTACATCTCGAACACTAGATTATCTAAATATACTCCAAATCTTTCGTGAACCTTCATTTCTGTATAAAATATAACGAGTTCAATAAGGATTCATGTAGCACTATGGCATTTGGCTGAGCGTCAGCGAACATGTTTAAATTTGTCTTATAAGACGAACTAATAATTAGAAACTAATATGACATCAATAAATAAAATTTCAAACAAATAGAGTGCAATCATGTGAAATTTTGGCATTTGGCACAGTTACATAATGTAGCCTAATCAAATGAGTAGACTTTATATTTTGTATGCAAACTGAACATGTAACGACATGTATTTGGGATAATTGCACCTTGTTTAATTACCGTAAACAGTTTTCCTTTAACATATTAGATTAATAGCATAGTTGATTTACGGTTAATGTTACGCCTATATCATATGACCTCTATTAATGTTTATTAAAATACTTAAAATAATAATTTTTCTATTTTAGTTCCATATAAGGGTTCAATAGGTATATTTTTAGTACGAGAAAAACTTATTTTTTAATGCATTTTGTTTTGTATTTAACATTTCAATAATGTGAAATAAGCGTAGAACAAATATCATTAGGTGTTACTACATTAATACATTTTATTCAAGTGTAATTCTATTATTTCTATTGATTTCACGACATATAAATCTATTGTAATCGTTAAAACAAGATGCCAAATCACGTAATAATAATATTTTATTCAATTAAATTTGTAGTCTTGATCACAAAGTAATGGATATTAAAACGTATTTAAGCTTAAATATAAACTCTAAATGCATAATAACAGACATTCTGCATAAAAAGAGAAAATAAATTTATAGTTTTATTTTAATTAGTTTAATTCCGAGTCCTCTTTATGAAAATGTAACTGTTAGCAATGTATTTGGAAATTACCCATATCAAAGACATAATTTATGAGATTATTGAAATATATGTGACAGAATAAATGAATTAGTTATTGTTATATATCTCAGTGACCTTGGATGCTATGAGAGCAAGTAGCTTTACGAGCAATTAGTTGAATATAGTAACAGAACACTTAACAATTTATTGTAGTTGGTGAGTTTTATCAAGTTCAATATATTTATTATGTTGGACATAAATAATTTATACTTTTTCCTTAATTACAGAATATCAAAAATGAGTTTTGAAAATAGTATATGTATAATCGATATCCGGAAATAATTCCTTATAATACACTTAAAAATTTTAAGATACTGAAAAGTTTTATAAGAATGGAATAACTTACAAAATTATATGCCAAATAAACAGCATAAATTAGATTATATTTTAGTTGTTTATTTCTGAACCTAATACGTCGGAATTTTAGTTATACAAATGTTGTGTTATTGTATGTTTTCAAAATTATTGTAGAGAATTCAAACTAATGCAATCTAAATCTGTCATTGCTATAACAATTCTCTTATTAGTTTCATGTTTAAACTAAGCTTCTATCTTATAATAATTACATTAGCGGAAGATAATGTTACACTAATCCTGTGTCAGAGATTGTGGTTGGCATTAATAAATTATTGCGGTCACCTCCCATAGGACAAGGACTAGGGTGCAAACACAAACATCTTATTGTATGTACGTTGTGTTACTCAAACACAAACATCTTTATGTATGTAAGTTACATTACAAAACAAACTTGTGCATAGAAGCTAATTAATTGCATTAAAGTCTCCAGAAATTAGACTGAACTTGGACCGTTTGTAGTCAATTAATTCCTTAAATATTCTATAAACAACATGTGGGTAAAAGTTCCTTTAAAACATAAAAAGATATTAATATCCTATATAATAGATTTAACATAAGTATTTATTACAAGTACATTATTTTTGCGGAACATAATAATAAATAAAAGACAGAAATATATTTACACACATCGGTGTGTTTATTATAACTTAGCAACAGCAGCATTTACTGTTTTGATACTTAATCACAAAATATACAGTTGATAGATTTAGATGAAATTAGATATAAATATTCTTTTGCATAAGAATGGCACATCGGCATATTTCTCTTCGAAATACTTCTTAATATAAAATACAAGACGAATTTAAAACATTTATTTATTTTGGAATCATATATCTTGTAAGATGGCATAATTATAGTAGAGGTAGAAACATAAATAAAGTGACCGTTAACTGGTAGGACTGAACGAACCATTCGCTCTTTGGCTATAATCGAGCCCAACGCAAAGCAAATGGTAGTCTATTTTATGAGATGTGTTGTTTTATTTTAATGAAAAGCACTTATAAAATGTGTTGTATTATTGTGTAAGTGATATAAGTATTTTATGTTCAGTCAATAAGTAAGTTAAGTGCAGTTTAACTCGAATTTATTAAATTTTTTCGATTTTTGTTTTTTTTAATTATTATTATTCTTTGAAAGTTTCTAAATCCAATAATGTATAACATATGGTACTAACAAATTTATAACCCAACTTAAAAATATTTTTAACAAGTACTGCACGATATCTCAGCATGGGATTTTGCCAGTTCTTACGACTGTTTGTCACAGGAACTTCTTATAATAACAAAGTCCCTGCAGAATAAGTTTATGCTTCATACAGCTGGAAACACTGTCTGTTTACTAACTTGTGTTTACTTTTGTGGTTATTCTTCTGCTTGTTTTCAGTTATGTTGAAAGTGAATAATACAGTAATCTGAGTAGTTTGAGTTATTTTACATTTTGTGTTAGTGCACATTGTTTATTTGTGAATTGGTTTAGTGAATATTACTGTTTTATTTTGTATTAGTTATGGTTAAACCAAAAGAAAAGTGGTTCCCGCTATTTGGCTTTCAAAGTCAGGAAGAATGTTGGTAAGCCTAAGCCTAGGCCTAGGCCTACTGAAGTAACTGATCCAGTCATAACCGAATCGGTCTTCTACCTCTAAATCCAAGCTGCAGCACAAATGATAGCCTAGAATATGAAATAGTTGACTTCGCTTAACTAAAAAGTGCTCTAGATTAGGTTGCAGTCTGTAAATCTTGTCACGGAACCCTAAGTTTTAGTAAGAAGACTGCGGTAAGCCTAGCTTCTGTATTTGTTTTTTCATACGAACAATGTGATGTAAATAAGACCTTTCCTAACTGTGACAAAATTACTACTTCTAGTGATGATAGCAAAGCTCGAACGTACTTTTACCTAAATTTGAGGTTAGTATATGGCCTCAGAGTGATTGGTATAGGGTATACCGCGGCAAAGTCGCTTTGCGGTATTATGAAAATTACCTGCTCCGCCAACAAACATAAAGAAAAATGAGCAGTTGATATCACAAAAAGCTGAAGAACTATGTAAGAGATCAATGAGAACTGCAGTTGAAGAGGCTGTTGAAATAAATGAAAACTTTAGGGATCTGTGCGTCGCTATGGATGGCTCTTGGCAAAAGAGAGGACACACGTCGATGAATGGCATTGTTTCAATGATATCGGATGATACAGGCAAGGTGGTTGATATATAATCAATGTCCAAGTACTGCCAGTGCCCTAATATACATGAGAATAAGCATACTGTAGAATGTAAGGCTAACTACCAAGGAACAAGTTGTGGGATGGAGGTAGAAGGGGCAATAAATCTATTCGAAAGATCGATTCCTCAGTACAACTTTCGCTACACTGAATATTTAGGTGACGGTAATACAAATGCCTACAAATCTGTATGTGACTCTCATCCTTACGGCCAAGATGTGGCAAGTAGCAAGCTAGAATGCGTTAGCCACGTACAAAAGAGAATGGATACGAGACTGCGGAAACATACAGCGGAAAAAAAGAAAGTCATATGAGCGGATGGAAAATTTTTGTCTGGAAAAATAGGCTAACAGCAGCAGCTATTAAAAAAATACAATTTTTTTACGGATTAGCTATCCGGGGAAATCCTCACAATCTGGATGATATGAAGCTAGCAGTATGGGCTTCATATTACCACATTCAGTCCTCGAATGAAAAGCCTACTCACCAGTTGTGCACTAAAACCGAAGATACTTGGTGTAAGTACAACGAAAGTGTGCTTAGTAATGAAACTTATGACCACTCACAGCACTTTTATCTTCCAGAAGCCATTATGCTAGAAATTGAGCCTATTTTCCAAGCCCTGTCAGATCCTGAGTTGCTAAAAAAGTGCTTGAAGGGGAAGTCCCAAAACCCCAACGAGTCGCTAAACAACGTCATATGGGCCCATCTACCAAAGTGAACATTTGTAGCTATTGATACATTGAAATTCGGGGTTTATGAAGCTGTCATCTCTTATAATGATGGTTACTTCTCCAAAGTGAAAATGATGAAAGAGTTAGGTCTTAGTGCTGGGGTAAACCAAAGCCATGAAACGCATCGATGAAAAGCGCATCCGCAAGGCTGAAAAAGCTCTTTTGGAGTTAAAAAAAAGTGCGGAAATCAAGAACTTTGATTAAAAGGAAGATTAGGACTTATTTCAACAGGAGGAAGACCCAGACAACCCTTGCTACAGTGCTGGACATTATTAAAATGTAAGTTAATACTCTTATTACGCTTTCTGTTAGTTTTTGGCTGTTTCCCGTAAACTAAGTTTGTCGGACATTTCCACAACCGTAAGAGATATCTTCACCAATATGTTTTTACAGTTTATCAAAACCTAAACCTAGTTCTTAACACAGGGATAAAAAAAAATTAATAGGCTGAATTTAAAAAAAATAACATAAAAAGTAAAAGAAATCATAGTTTATATAAATTTTACTAAAAAGCCAAACTCCTTTGTTAAGAACTAGGCAAAGACTTGATCTTTGAAATAAATAAAAGTTTACAAGTCTATCTCTAATACTTTTTTGTGTTATGCGACATATTGTTAACATTGAGTTTACGTGGGAGTCGGACTGCCCTTAAGGTTTTATACATTTTCATCAGTCATTGTCTTTATACAATAAGTAATATATTTTAAGGTTAGGTAACCTCAATTAGGACAGTACAGTTTCCCAGAGCTCCTTTTTGGCCGCAACAGACTCCACAGATGACTGATGAAAACGTGTTTCCGTCCATTTCCTGTACGCAGGTCTATTTATACAGCCGATACAATACGAGAGCACGATTTTATCTCCACCTCTTTATAAGTGTGGAAGACAACTCACCAGTAGGAACTGATGTCAAGATAACGATCCTTTAGAAGTGATGCAAAGATAGGGAAGAGGTCCAATTGTACAACATTATACACTACACTACATTATAACGCCAGTTTTGAAATATTTGTACTTTTCATTGAGTATAAAATAACTTTATTTTGCTTGTATAACCTACAATAATCCTTCAGTTAGTAAAATAGCTAAGAAGCGCCATAGGATATCATTTTTAGTGATAGTAGATATAGGTTTCACAAACCTTTAACTAATTTCCTAGTTTAAAAATGATCTAGTTTTTATCATTCAAAGTTTTGTTTAAGTATAAGTTTTCTTTCCTAATCCTTAAACAATTTTTGGATGCTTAAGTTTAACGGTGTATGACGCTTACCGACCGTTAAAGATACAGTTTTCAAACACGTTTTACTACCTTTCCTAGTTTGCATCTTATAGGCCCGTATAAGACGCTTATCTAAAATAGTCATATAGTCATATTGTAGTTTAGGAGCTTCAAAAGGCTGTTGAGGTTAGAAATAGTCGAAAATTTATTATATATAGGTTCAAGAAACCTCGCACTACATATCCTAGTTAAAAAAAACACAAACTTATCGCCATGAAAACAGTATACGCTTATTTTCTTAAATGTATATTTATAATTCAAAACAAAGATTAGGCAGAAAACTTATTTTCCCACTTTTTCAAAACAATAAATACATAAAAATAGGCCTGGAAAAAGTATAATGGCTATGTAATACTTATATTTAAACTTAATGTATTGAGAATTATTTAGTATAAATTAGTAGTTTTTCTAGAGACAATAAATCGAGATCATCCTTTGATACTTTGATTGCGTATGCTAAGCTTTGTGACGGTTATTATAATAATTTTAGCGGTTAGAAGCAATTTTTTTTATTCAATAAATGTTATATTTTACATAAAAAACATAAAATACTTCTTATTACCCAAACATAATAGCGAAATAACAGGAAATCAATCACAGACAATAAAGGTAAGTGTTCTAGTTACCAGCGTTAATAAAAGGGAACATATACCAAGCCAACGATATTGAAATTTGGTTTCTCCTACGTACAAATATTCACTGAGTAAATTTTGTAGTTATTTAATTATGTTTAAACGTTATGTTTTTTACTATAAAATCTTGCACGCACCATATATCAATACAAGCGTGATAAAACGTTCGTCCTGTCAATAACTCAAGCAGTATGAGAAGGAGTTTCCTTAAATTATATCTACTTACTGTGTTTTTAATATTAAAAAACGGCACCCAAACTCTCTACATTTAATATACTGAATATGTTTGTCAAAGTTAGAGTTCTGAGGTCCTTAAGATCACCTTGATATTATGTCCGATAATTGAGTCCTTGGATTTCATCTCTGCAAAGCGTTGGTAAGTTAGGTTCTTCTTTCCAGTCTGTCATAAGGGGGCCATGACGCAGTTCTCTGAGATGTCAGTAAAAACCACTAAATAGTGGATTAAGAAAGTACTAAACCTGCAGGATTTTTGATTCAAGCCAATCCGTCCAAATATAAACAGGAAAGACATTTGTTCAACTATATGTATGGTTTATAATAATGTTTTAGTACCCACGCTAATGATATATCCCTCGTTTTCCTTATATTTACTGTTTACTGTTATTCTCTAGTATGCTAGCATTATAAGACTTGTAATTTATACTTCCATATTCATAATTATTCATTTATTGACAAGCAAGTCTGTCAATAAATAAAATAAATAATGAAATTTATAATCTGACATTTACAATAAAATATTATTTAATGATATTATTATAATCTGTTATGTTATGACGCAATTAAATATACCATAGGTAGGTGATGCTACCAAGTACTAATGTGTTCAGCCGAACGCGACGATCTGTTACCTCTTATGGAAGCAACAATCCATTAGGTTGTCTCTGCGTTTATGGTTTATAACGTCAGTCATAAGTTTCACACTCAATTAACGCTATATTTTCAGAGACCTTAATAATAAATTGAAGTAAAATTATATTCAAGTATTAATGATACAAATTTGTAATTCAAGTTCTCACTATCATTGCCTTACACTCAATCGACAAATGAGTTTACTGCATATACGTTCACAGTAATCGGAAATGTACTTAAAAAATATCAACCGAGTTAAACTGTGTCATAGACACTAACTGAACCAGGCTCGTCATAGAATATAAATAACAACGTGACAAAATTGTTACAAAACAATACAGCATTTTTATTTTTGAAGGAAAATGTAAGTATATAGATATACAAAATCAATGTATTAAATTAGTCTTTAATGAAAAAATATTCGGTTTCCTAATAGTTTTCTATTAGGTTTTCCTAATATGGATAATAACCAACTTCAAAGTATATCTATTCGTGTCTGAATTTCTAATCTTCTTGAACTTATAATCGTATCTTCTTGGTATTCTTACCGTAACAGCTGGGTAAACATATTATTTTTTGCTGAACATATTACTTGTCCTTTTTCTCTCTTTTAATAATTTATCCACTCGTATATCGTATATCTTAAATCGATGAATGTGCATTGAAATTAAATTTCTATGAAGATGTATATAACAGTAGTTAGAATAGATTATATCTAGTTTTGTACCCATATATTTTCTTCAGCTCACTCTATCTATATCTGTAATTCTGAAACCCAAAAATGAAATAACTGACAGAAAATAGTTTGTAGAGTCCACAATATAGTTATTAATAAAATAATACAAACTTAGTCAGAAGATTTGAACAATATAAACTAGCAGAAGTTAGCACGAAGACCGCAAAATGGGAGAAGTGCAGATCTGTCAATAGAGAGAAATCCTCCTGGGGCTAATTTCATCGTTTACTTCCTGATAATCCAAAGTCTCAAACTAAAGCATTAATCTCCTTTGTTATCTATCCTAAGTCTTTGTCTTGTCTGACGTTATATCTTAAAGCTTAATGGTTGTTTGTTTAAATTTTATTACGGTTAACTATTGAAATACGATTGTTAAGTCTAAATTAAATTTTTCTTCTTAAAATTTTTAAAGAATCTTGATAATAATTTATAGTAATATTCTCGTACATTGGTTTCTGAATGTAACCATGTAACACAGTAAGCCCAAAAAACCAAAACAAAAACACTACTTGCTTGGAACCGTATAGTTTTACAAAAAATCTCATATAAGAAATACACACACACAATTAAAAAAGAGATGATAGCTTTAAAGTGTGTTAAAGTTCACTTAGAGAAGGTAAGTCCATCAAAAGTAAACTTACAGCGTTGTAATGATTTTGAATACAATATCCTAAATACGAGTTAAACTGTGTACCAAAGTGCTCTACTATAATGAATGTATTACTAATTATTCCTAGAAGCTGAGAGCTAATAATAATTGTCGTAAAATAACAACAGGTCTTTAGTAGTAAAAAAGGACAGGTAAGAGATCATATAGTGTGATCAATACAGTACAGGACAATCAGTCAGCGAGAGGTGTGTTTGGTGAGGCCAGAAACCAATATTACCTAACGCGGAGTGAGGCTGCACAGTTCAGGCAATTTTCATTACTTACCTAGAGCACAACGTTGACGTCACCAGGCTGATAAATATAAACACAAGTATTGAGTAACAATGGTTATATTAAAGAGACGAATCTATAGCTCGGTTACTTTATTCCACCAGTAGAACAAGTTTCGGCAGTTTATAGTTTTAATTTGGATTATTATAATTTTGTGCATGTATAATGCAAGATTTTCTATTTCTCTAGAGAAAGGCTGTACAAAGATCAGAAAATGTAACGATAACATAGCCGCAGTAGAAGAATATTCAGTGATTCCTACATACATTTGTTCCTAATTTTGTTAAAACCTTGTAATATTGAACGATTTTCAATGGAAAGTTACATATTAAGCAAAATTTAAAATACCACTGTTACTTACAGTATTATTGTAAAGTATACATTTTTTGAACAATCTCAAACATTCTTAAGTGAACATACAGATCATGCAATTCCATTTTCAAAAAATGTCAGATTTTGTAACATTCTTTTATTTTTTATTTAGGTTTGATACTAAGCAACTAAAACCTATGTGAAACAAAATCTCCTTAATTAAAATTAATAGTTATTATTATTTTATTATTTAACGCTGCAGTGTTTCTGACTTCGGCAGCTCCTAATTTATTTGTTTTAAAAGTGTAAAATATTAAAATGCCTACATGATATTCTTTGTTTATTTGAACCAATATTAAAATATGTTTAGTTTAGGATGGTTACGATCTTGTGGAAAAGATTAGTTTGCAGATCACGATAGTTAGTGGTGCTGATTTCCTGCATCACTTCACGATGTAAAATTTCAATTTATTTATTTTCTATGTGTTACTCTTATTATTTGTTTCTATAAGAATATGTTACCTTTACAATCCTTTTAATGTAAAATATGACTTGACCTCATAGTTTATGGTAGAATATGTGTGAAGTTTCCATTTACCAAACAAATTGAAAGGTTTCAGAAAATTAATGTACAGGATAAGAATATATTATAGGGTATTAAAATCACACTAATGGTTTGGGAACAAATTTAAAGAACTGTACATGTGTCCTAATATATTATTCCATTTAACTATGAAGTATGTATACTCAAAGACGATAAAAATGCATATTTCAAACACTTAAATAATATGAATAAAAGTTCCTTGCTCGCCAAGTAGATGAGTGTAGGCATAGGCAGATATAACTAAGTGGACTGTATAATTAGTGATAGAGTATATATGAAGTGCAAATTAATAATATTGCAATGTTTTCAAAACGTTCACTGGCTGCTTTTCCTTTTCTGCTACTGTGCCTAGTTCAAAGACAACGTTTTATTCTGACGCTAATAGCTTCTTGATTCAAAGGAGAAAACCCCACAGGAGTGAGTTCTTATCACACATATTACGTAAAAATATATGTTTTGTGATAATCATATACCTGGCAGGCCCTTCATCTTGCTTATATTCAACAAATACGGGTTTATAACGAAGTAAATCATAGAGTAAAAAAACCTACGAGGTAATTTATAAAATGTGGTGTTATTTAAATAATTTCATATTCTACGATATATAAACAGTTACTAATATGGCAAAACATTTCTATTTTATATTATTTAACTGTATTGTTTAACCAATGAATTACAAAAAAACGTTAATACAACACACGTGTAGAGAACTGAAAAAATATAAACAATCCGAAAGTTGCGTCAAAGACAATACCAGCAATGTTTTATAAACATAGTTATAAATTGTTCATGTTATTTTATTCTACACTGTCTCCTTTATTACTCTTATGTCATTTAATCGCTACTGTTTGAGTTAATCATACTTAATTTAACCCAAGTACTGTTGTTTTTTATCCTTGCAAGTATATAAGTGAAAAATTTAGTTTTAAGCAAAAATAAGTGTTTTAACACTTAAAGTAATGAACTATTTAATTTTGTCTATAAAATAAAGGTACTTAAGGTATATTAAATAAAGTTCATGAACGATTTTTCACAATTATTCATTACTTATTCAGTTATAAACTTATGTTTCTGATATATGAATTGTATCTTTAATATTTTTCATGCGATTTTACCTTTATCCTTATGTTAAATTTACGTTAAAATTACTTATGGTTATTTTTTTTTAATGACATATACAAATGACCAATGATAAAAATTCATAACAACTTGCAATAACAGCATTGAGGTTACATTTTCTCGTATTGTGAATTTCTCTAATCCTAATATTTAAAAACACTTGAATGTTATGTTCATATATTCAAATTTTATTTAACAAACTTAAATCTGTTAGGATTATTGGTATTAATCGAAAATTCATTAATCCAGTAAAAGCCCTTATGTATATTGAGTCCAATTTTAATCAAAACAGCCATCTAATTCTACCTGAATATTGGCCAATTTTTATCAGGATTAAAACGTAGTATCCAACGTCAGCACATGTGATTAAATTTAAATCTACAATAATATGTGAGGACAATGTTACTAACTTTCTATGTTCCTTAGGATTGGAATTACTTTTGATTATATTTAGTTTCGGATGCATACATTCGCTGCACTTCACTACATCTTAATCGGTAAATTTTAAAGCTTACAAAGACGAATGAAATAACTGATATGAAAATTATTGGTCGAATTCTTAACATAGAGTAAGACAAACTTAGTGAAGAGCTGGAACAACATAAACTGGCAGACGTACATATCCCACAAATGTGAATAGTGCAGAACAGTCAACACAAGGAGAAATCCTCTAAGAGTTAATTTAACCGTTCCTTGCTGATAAGCCACTACCAACTAAAACCGTAATCTCCTTAAGTTACTCTCTTAAGTTTATGTATTCAGACTTCTTAAGCTTGTGTGTTCAAATTTGAATACACAACATTAATTAGATAAGAGTGTTTCTAATCTAAATCTCGTTTTATTTATACAGAAAATATGTAGAGTAATGTGATAGAAATGCTAGTCAGCAGCTTTTGATTTGATTTAATGGAACTGTAGTAAAACTAATAGTACCCTGATTATAGAGTGTTATTGTATTGTATATTCAATAGTAAAAATAAAAATAAATTTAATCACCTGTTTAGAAAAACGTCTGTTACAAAGGTTTTGTTAGTTACATTTCTTAAAACAGGTGTTATTGTTACTTTTAAAAATCAACCCAACCCTTTTCACCTATACATTTAAACCCTTGTAGTGCCCGAGATCTCGGTACAAGACGAGACGTTCCTATGCGAAGAGTGCCGGAATCTCGGAAAGAGACGATTTCTATTTCATTTTTAGTACCTATATAACTTATCTCATACTGGCTGATATCATACCACCAAAGGCCAATACATAAACTGAAATAACCTATTAAACTATTGTTTTCTACTTTTTCCTGCTAAGAGGTGACGTAAACGACTATCTAAAGTGCAACACT
>NW_025779952.1:0-51965 GCF_021130785.1 Homalodisca vitripennis
CGTACATCATGGTTATTAAATACCATGAATTTTGTAATTAAATTTAGTTTATTAGTAATAATAGCAACTACATAGTTCTGTATTCAGAGTTCTAACACTCCTGGATATAAAATAAAATTTGATGTATTGGAAAGTAGACAAAGATATATGATTACTGTTAAATGGCTTTCCACTCATTTCAAAATATAATGAAAATGCTATATAAAAAGTATTTCTGCATGTTTGTTATAAATTACAATCTTTTTTTAATTTTAATTTAATTTAGGCGATATAATTAAATTATATTTTAGCATTTCTAGCTCCGCAGACACAAAACCAAGAAAGTCTGTTCTGCACTTTGAAAGTAAATAATAAATAAAGATTTATGATTAATTTTATATAATACACATAATACCGAGGGAAAGGCTGATGAAAATAAGGAAGCCCACAGATTAAGCACTAATTTGTATAAAACAGTTCTTAGTTAATAAGCGGAGGCCGAGCTCAACACAATTACTGTGGGAGTTTTTCCGGAACTAGAAGCTCCAGCTGCGGCGGTATAAGTAAGTAGCTACTTTGCACAAAATCTTTACACCATATACAATCTATATGCATTTTTATTGCTCTTATAAAAGCACCATCTAAACCGTCATTTTCCAGGTCACAGTTTTATCATTTAATGTAGAATTTTATGATGCTATACTGTAAAAGTTTGTTGAATGCTACCTACCTACGAAATAAATAAAATTTTTTGCTCGAATTTTAAGAATGAACCTTGACTAATAATGTTATATAATACCTAGCAATTCCAGAACCATATATGATTGGGAAATTATGTATAATAAGGTTTTTTTCAAGTATATATACAATATTTTGTAATTAAATATTGGGATTAAAAATTATTTGTTGAAAATCCTACACTGGTATTTCAAGTTCACCCGAGTTATCCTTCGATATAGATAGGTTAGTATTATAAGCTTTGCTATACCTATTATTTCTTTCTGATATGCAAAACTAGTTATACTGACACCATATTACATTGTGGCGGAATATTATACAAAATATTGTCATTTTATCTGATACCCAAGTTTCTTTTAGAGACCTAAAACTTTTTTAATGCATTAGAACACTAGAGTATCTTTCAGTGATTACCGTTTATTATCAGGAGCGTTTATTATGACATTTTAAAAATATATCCTTTGACGTTCCTGTTATTTAAGAGAAAATCTCTTGTAATGCCGCGGGTAACTGCTAGTTAATTTTAGTAGGCTGAATATCTCCCTGATTCCATAGATACCTTATTATATATATATATATATATATATATATGAAAAAAGTGTATTTGTTTTTGAACATGGTATCCGTTGATAACAGGTTTAATAATACGTCTGGGAAATTCAGCCCAACATTGCGCTGGGACGGAGAGGAGCCAAGTCAGTGTTACTACATTTCAATCATTTGAACCATGTAAACAAGAGCGTGTATATTTAGAATTTTAATGTGTCTTAAATAATTTTCAAACCGTTTTGATAAGTCTATAAATAAATAAATGATCAGTTACGAAAATTAGGCAAAACATTGGTTTTATAATGCAAGTATCATAATACAAGGGTTGAGAACTAGTACTAAAGACAATACTGTATGTATATATAAAATTTTCGACATAAAATTATCTGAAGAGCATGATGCCTATACTACTCACCTAAGAAAATAAATTAATATGCTGTAAGCACATATTCTGTACTATAACACGTTTATATATATATATATTATAGTATATTATAATATTATATATATATATATATATATTCCTTATTTTATAAATAGGAAGGGTAGAAACAAAGGTAAATGCTGTGGGAAAAATCTTCTTTTCCCCCATTTAAAACTATATCCAGTTTAAAAAATCCCTAATAAACATCTTGCATGTTTCCATAATGTGGATATTTTACAAAACAAAGTATTCATTTATTATCCAATATGATTCGCCATCTGATCAAAACGAAACAGGTATATCTACTATTTTAAAATAAAACTTCATTGAAGCCTGATAATACATATTCAAAAATATATGTTTATTATTAATTCAAGCTTTAGAAACAAGTTCTTTTATAATATATGGTAAGCATATTTTATTTTTTAAAGATAGCAACAATGTATTTTAAATAATATGTCTAACATTTAGATAATAATAATGGTTGTTAGTTCTAAGGTAAGAATAGACTAAATTACTTGTATTCTAGTATTTTTTCAGTTATTATAGGTCTTCTTAAATTTAAGATAACAAAATAAGATAAATATGTGTCCTTAACGCGCTTATTGAGGATTTGAAATGCTTATGCGCTTTAATATAGTCCAAGAAATTGGTTTCCACGGAATAAAGGTCCACGGAAAGACTCAAGAGGCTGAGAAAATATAATTCGCCCCAGATGTGCAGTGTTAGCGCATGTGAATAGAAGAATTGGCTTATAGGCTTACCCATTCAGTTTTACCTCCCAATCCAGTATGAATGTTTTAAATTATAATTTTTACAATGAATTATACGTGACTTCGATAATGGAGGATTAGAGAATGTTTCAAAATCGTGAATTATTGTAATGAAATCATTATTAATTTAGTAAATTATGTATTTCTATAACAAATTTTAAGTGGATAAAGCGTTAAAGTGTTCTAAATAACATTATACGTTTTTATACTAATTTTAATCATGCTTTTTAAGAAAAACTAAGTAAATTAAAAATATACAATTTAAACTATTTTATGTAATTTGTGTTTCATGTTATTGTCATTGGGCCAAATTTAACAGATGCTATTTTCTGAATAGCATGTTTAGTTGATCCGAACAAAATGTTACACAAAACGGAATAAAATAAATTGTTTTTGTTTTTTAAACATAGTATAGGTACTAATGTGAGTTATTAATAAAAAAGAAGTATAATTCAATAGAGTTTCTGATTTAAATCTAAATAATATAAACTAATATAGGAGTTATGTAATAATGTAGAAATCATGCAAAATGTCAATTATTGTATGCAGTTTTAAGATGGTAAGAGCATTATCTTTAATCTAGCAGAATATTTTATCCTGACGCAAGGAGGATCATTATCCTCAAGTGCATTTTATATAAAAGAGGGCAAAATATGGACAAACTTTGAATACAATAATCAAGTAAAGACTGTATTAGTATGAATTAAAGTTGCAAGTTTTTTCACTATAGTAATAAGGATACGGGGAAAATACGTAATTGGAGTTACAAAATCTTTTAAAACCTTTTGTCAATTATTTCACAATGAAAATATTTCACTTATTTAAATTAGGAAGATTTTTAAAAGTTGTTGATTCTATTTTATTCATCCAATTGAAAATCCCTTTGATGTGTCCGAAATAGTAGTCGCATAAATTATAAATTTTACACATCAACTATCAATAATGGGAAGGTTAATTGAATGCGAATATTGAGCTCAGCTCCATTTCACTGCACACCCCCCAAATCCGACGTTGCCACATATTTTACTCCTGGAATTTAGAAGCAAAACGTCCAAAATTAACTGTTTGTACAGGGGTATCTGACTGCAACATAGGTATGTCTGGTATACCCAACATCCATCAGTGTAAACCACATCGAGGGGTGTTCTCATTGTCTCATGAGGTGCACAATTTAGAATAATTGTGCAATTTAGATTTTTTTGGAACGATCCCAAAGCATGGTAAAGCAACTCAGTTGTCTAAATATAATATAGGCAAAATTCCTTACACATTTTATTTTCTATTTATTTCCTTTCAAAGCTATCAAATATAGGGTACTAGTCAAAATGTGTCAACTATTTTAACGTATTGCTGACAGTGTATGTAATAAATGCCAACATTTACATATTTTGGATAAAATATAATGAACATTATTTACACAATTCAGTGTATGTGTGCTATGAATGTGTAACTTTTAAAATTTGAATATTAATTTAACTATAAAAGTACATCTTACATTAACTGAATATATAAAATTCCATTTTTATTTCACCGATTGGTTACACAATAATATGTCATAGCAAAACAAGAATGTATTTTCCCATCCTTTTTTAGTGGTTTTAGTTTTAAAATTATTAATGAATAATTTTAAATGTTAGTATTCCATTTAGAATGCAAAGACTTGCTAGTTTTATTCCAGCTGAAAGTATTAAACATTTTTAAAGCATTGATTTCACTTTATTTGGTGATGTGTGCAGTGTATAAAATGGATTACTAAACATATTTCTTATAATACGTGTAAATATAGACAGAGAGAGGCTTTCTATATTCAATTTGCAGCTCGATCCGTTATCAGAACAAACAACAGAAGTCACTAGAGACATTGTATTCAGCTCTGACAATACAACAGTAGTACACGCTGTATTATGCAGCTACATCACGAGCATCACAGTGTATTTACTTCTTTCAATCTCAGATCGGAATATTACACTTTCATCAGTCAGTCGGGAGCCTTTGTTTTCCGTCTATGCCCATTGTACTTTTTTCCGTTGTGTTCAAGAGACTTACATTCTGTTATAACTAGTATACAACTGTATACTTCATTTACAGATTTTTATATATCATGATTACACATGATTTCCTTGTTAGTTTCCTTTTGCATAATATGTGAAACCGTACGTTTTAGGTATAGAATTTTGTGAACAAGTGAACTCGAACATGGATATTGTTGGGCACTTTTATATAGATTATGTTATGGACCCATATATACAGGGGGAGAATTAAGTCTGGAACCTCTTTTTTTAATTTCTGAACCACAATAGAAAGAAATACCAAAGTTCACACGTGCTTACTGGTGATAGTCACGCACACATCTGCCCAATTACCGACCGGATAATCCCTTTGGGGGACGGTCCACAAGGAGTCAGACAAAATTCTTGAATAGCAGCATAGGTCAATTTTGGTATCAAATTAAAGTTCTTACTTAGCAGAGTATAATGCCGCAAACCGGACTTCAAAAGGTGGATTCATTCAGCAATTATAGCTATTTTGAATTTTTAAAAACAATTGAACAATGTAAATTATTAAGTATTACAAGTAAACACACAAAGTTTTGAGTACCTGTGATCAAAGTAAGTGTTCAAAATGTTCCCCTCCCATCATATGACAATGTAGTAATCAAAGCCAGGAATCAATAACTATTACCAATAACACAACTACTGTTAGAATGTGAAAGTGGCAGATTGAGTCATATACAGCATCCACAGAAACTTAACGTTTGGGCGGGTATTATAGGAAATCAAATTATGGGCATAAATAAATAATCAATGGTAATTTAAATGGTGACTCGTGTCTAGCAATGCTCCAAAATGAGATAATTCCTGTACTACAAGCTGCTCTTCGTCGACAATTTCAAAGAATTTATTTCCAACAAGATGGCGCGCCACCACACTTTGCTCTCCTTGTTAGAGAATACTTGGATACAATATTCCTTCACAGATGAATTGGAAGATGTGGTGCAGTAGATTGGCCTGCTCGTTCCCCTGATTTATCTCCGATGGATTTTTTTCTTTGGGGATACCTCAAAGATAAAGTTTATCGTAATAAGCCTCGAGATTTGGCGCACCTAAGAAATCTCATAGTACAAGAAGCTCAAGATATTCCTCGTGACTACCTTCAAAATGCAGTGGATGGCTTTACAACCGCCTAGGACATTGCCAGGCGATGGGAGGGGAACATTTTTAACACTTACTTTGATCACAGGTACTTAAAATTTGGTGTTTACTTGTAATACATTTTTCAATTGTTTTAAAATTCAAATAGCTATAAATACTGAATGAATCCACCTTTTGAAGTCCGGTTTGCGGTATTATACTCTGCTAAGTAAGAACTTTAATTTGATACCAAACTTGACCTATGCTGTTATTTAAGAATTTTGTGTGACTCCTTGTGCACCGTCCCCCAAAGGGATTATCTGGTCGGTAATTGGGCAGATGTGTGCGTTACTATCACCAGTAAGCACGTGTGAACTTTGGTATTTCTTTCTATTGTGGTTCAAAAATTAAAAAAGAGGTTCCAGACTTAATTGTCACCCTATATGTGTGGTCAGTGATGGTTATGGGTTAAATTCAAAAACTCATATTTATTAGCACCAAGCCCAGAGAAAAAGAAACCAGGACTGAATTGTTTATATGATTTTATAGAGCTGTAGACTCCACTTCCACTCTAGGTAGAATTTATAAGACACAAATTTCAGAGAATAGTTTAAAACGTTTTACAAAATCAAACTGGAAATTTCTAAAAGTAACTCATCTTAATAGCACTTACTGATAATACTGATAAGCATCGTACCTGCAAAGTTCGATCTGTTCTACGTTCAAATAACTAAATTATATGTGAAGATGAATGTAATTTGTCACTGGATGTTATAGGATTTAGTGTATCGAAAAATTTTTAAAAATTAAAAGCCGTCTTTGACAGTTATATAGGGTGAGGAAAATTAAACCAGACTACAAAAATCTTAATAATAAATTATAAAATAATAAATTTCATACCTTTTGCTGTTTTGAACCGTTCTAGCTTTCAATTCATAATGGAGTAAGGGTATAATACTAGGGTAGACAATTGTAATGGTGTAGATACGTGTTGGTAATAATAAATCATTCATAAATTTGATTAGTAAAAATACGTTGGATTTTATCCTAATTTTTGAAAATTGATTATTGTTAGGTACATTTCAAAGAAATCTGTATATCACAATCGTAAGTAAATAATGTTTTGTACATCCAATTCAAATTTAGCAGCCATTAAGAATTGAAACAATATCTCAAAAATGATATAACACGATTAAGATCTTACATCATGAACACATTAATTTATCAGTCATGCGTAAGAAGATCATATTTTAACCTGATTATTATAACATTTTTTGCGTATGCAAGAGACTTTCTTGTTCGAATTTATTAAATATCATTCATCATTGCTGATTATTCCCGATTCGCTCGATAAAAGAATTTTTTAATTAGGTCTCGAAACATACTTTGGGCAGATTAAAGCGTCTACTTCCGGCTCTTGTAATTTAGATTCAGTTTAAGATATTTCCAGTGCCATAGTTGATTTTGCTTGTTATCCCGATGAGGAAAATATACGATTACATACATACGTGGAACTGAGAAATCTGTTCTCGTGTATTAAGAATTATGACGTAATTCCTATGTATTTCCGTTATAAGGGGAAAATCCTGATTGAGTTCATGCAGTACTTCAAAAAGTTTGTTTAGAAGGACTCGCGTTATAGAAGTCTTGTTGTTTTAAGGATTTTAGTCTGGGATGAATGTATTATTAAGATACGCTATTGTTTATTTCACCGTTTACCCATAAACCACTGTTAAAATTATATATCACAATTTCGAGGAAGATTACTTATTTGGAGTACTTTATGTGAAAACATGCACAGTTTCGTTCATTACTAATGGTTTTATAATATTGTTTAGATAATATTTACAATACATTTGATCTCACTGGTGCAATCTGGAGTAAAATTTGGATATAATTTCTTTGATATCATTACTCTACTGATCAAGACGTAATCACGGTATACGTAATAATTTATAAAATTTAAACGTAAACTGATGTTTTGCCATTTTCTTGAACTTCAGTTGATAGCGTCAACAGCTAATTTAGTGTCAGGTAAAATGTAGTTTATGAAACATTACCATTTTTATAATCTCAAAACGTTTTCAGTTACCTTTTCCAGTATTTCTCTTTATTTTAAACCTTCTCCCCACTTCAATGACTATTTTATATAAAAATAATTAGTCAAATTGGTCCAGCCATTCCTCAAAATTATCGCTTAACAACACATTTAGCAATTCAACTTAATTCATAAAATGCATTAGTTTTTTTTTAATTCATCACTGCTACAATCTATATTTATTATTCCTTGTATTCACTATGTGCATTATTCTACTGATCAAGCACTTTACAATTATTTATAACATTTAAACAGATGGTCAGTCTATTTATCAATAATTTTATCTGAAAGCGTCAACAGCTGTTTATTGTCAGTAAAGTTTGTATTGTACCATTTTTCAGAATAGTAATTCTTTCTCGGTTTTAATGAATATTTAACAAACAAAAAAAGTCACGTTGGTTCAGCCGTTCTTTATATTAGTGCTTTGGCAACAACATTTTGTAAATATTTTATATGTTAAAAGAATTCTTTCAGTATTTGTAAAAGAGTTGATTGTATTCGGTCACAATATATGTTATTTAAATGTATTTTCAGACGGGAGTTGAAAGAAAGTATTTAGATACCACACATTATAATTATGTGTAAACACATGTCCGATTTCTTTAAATATTTTTTTGTCTATTCGTTACCCTGAAAGTAAAAAGCAAGTGTAAATATTTGCAAACTATTATATATCATTATATAGATAAATAAAAAGTAACAACAGAAAAATTACCAATTTACTACCTTAAAACAGTAAGAGGATGATCTCAGCAAAATATTTACACATTTACTTATTATTTGCTTAAGATTTAGTGTTTGTACGATATGTTATGTATACTTGAATATTCTTCAAACAAACCTTCGGAATTTTTCAGGAAGATGTTTTTAATACATCAAATATATTTATATATAAAAAATGTGTTATCTAGTTGTTTATTCTTTTAAATAGACCTCCCTAACAACTGAACATGAAAGTATATACAAGTTAGGCATTATTTATTTGCTAGAATTACATTAATAATGTGTTAAATAGTTTGAAAACGTTTTAAAATAATAAAAATCTTTACATCTCTTGAAGTAGTCAGAGATATTATTACTCTTGTATTGTTAGGCTATTTTTGTTTTTTTATAATTTCTGAAAACAATAAACACATGAGAAACAAAATATTTCCATTTTTATTATTTTACATATTGCTATTTTATTCATTCAATAGTAATAATAGTAAATAAAGTAATCCAAATTATTAATTGAAAGGGGCTTTAAATTTTAGATGTTTTCTACAATATATTTTGTTTGCTGCACAAATCAATGACGGTTGTTTCATTGCTTCCTGCTTGGTAACAACAAATTAAGCTCCTAGTTAAGTAAACTAAACTAATATACGAGGTGTATCATACTATCTGGATCACTAAATGTATACTTCAATCAATTAAATAAATAACTCCATATTTTTTACCTTAAAGAACTCTGGAAAATTATTGCTAAACCTGTTAGACGCTCCAATCTCCTTCAAGGATATTGGGATCAATTTTGGATAAACTTAAAGTTTTACAATTAATAGTATTTTAATATCTGCTATTAACGATTAATTTAGCAAAATCTTACCAATAGCCTTGTGTACGGAGTAGACCAGGCTTACCATTAGCCTTGTCAACAAGTAAATAAACTGCTAATGATACTACCTTTTTAAAATTTACATAAGTATAGGATTTGTATCACATTTAAAAGGGAGGCTTTAAATATTTAGATACTCAAAACCTTTTCAAGTAAAATATTTTAAATATCAACTTTGACATGTTGCACATCAAATTTAGAGTCTAAAAAAACATTTTTTTTATTCAGCCTTGCCACATTTGTAAGGATGGTGAAAGAAAACTATTATAAAATAAATTTGCATATCATAGAATTCGTTTGAACTTAATGATGGTAACATAAACGAATAGTTTACCTTAACATTCCAAGCCTTCACGGTAGCGAACTTTAACTTACTGATAGGTAATATGGGGCAAATACGTTTTTACAGTCCTCCATAAATTGTGACTGAGGAATTATTTTACTTACATGTAGGAAAGTTGCGATTGGATGAAGTGAAAGTTATATGTGAATAAAAAAAAGATTGTAATTAAAATATTTATTTTAATAAAATTATTTGATGAAATAAAACTAATCAAAATCTTCTATCACTCAATTGTTTCTATTTTTATATATTTTTAACTTCTTATTTATAAAAACAAATTTTAATTTATTTTTAACATACTTACAGGGTATAAATAGAAAATATTACATCCTGACAAAGTACTGAGACTATTTGAAACTACTCGTTAGAAAAAACATGCTTAGAAGAAACTGAAAACAGCATAAAAATAATTCACAAAAAAACACGAGAAAGTTTTACAGTAGAGTGAATTCGAATGAGTCGCCGAGTTTACTTCGCTACTCCTTCACAAGTCCGCGCCTTTAATTATGATTATTTTTCGAGAGTATAGCGTCTCTTGGAGATTTTGAGAACTTAAGTTTATGATATCTCTACCTTTGCTCTTATTTTATTCAAAACTGCCCAAGTGTCCATCTTTAAATTTGAACCTATAATACATATTATGTAGCGTTATCAATATTTAAAAAAAATTGATATAACACTATAAACAAACTATTTGTGAAAATAGTTATGTCGTTTTAAAACGTTTTCAAATAATATGAATAGTAAAAAAAAATAGTGTAATTATTTAGTACTTTTCATATTAAATATTTGTGGTGCAATAATATGATGTTTTTGAATATATAACATCTCTTTCAACAAAACTATAGTAAATGGAATTTGTTTTTATTTTATTATAAAGCACCAGAGTATGAATTGGCCCATTATTTAGTAGCTTCATAACAATCTCAGAATGGCTATTCAAAAACATTTGTTTCAATTTAAAAAAAACTTAAGCAACAAAAGTATGCAATCGTTTTAATACAGCTTAGTTGATTAATACTACACGTAGATTAAATATGAGCTATTAATTAATATTGTTTTGACTTATAATAGAACACTAGCCAATTAAGGCAAGGCAATATTGTGATGTTTAGTGTAAAAATCTAAAAATAAGACAAACTGACAATGAGATAAAATATTTTGAAATGTACAAAGCCAAAAAATTAAAGAGTGCGTTTCAAATGTGTCGATTAATACTCCTAAAACCACCTAATTTAGCGTAGTTTTTTTTTATTGTTCAACTTAATCCCTCTCAAATTACAGCATCAAAAATACACATTCATGAAACAAAATGGAAACGTTATTTCAATATATTAGGTATTACAGTAACATATAAGTAACAAATCTTTATTCCGGTCTCATTATTCTATAAAAACCTATAAATAAATGTAATGATTCATATGAATGTGTATTTTTAAACTTAATATTTTTATTATCAAGCACTGTTAAACACCTAGTCAGCATACACAAGGTTAGTTTTGTGTAACGATAAATAAAGAGATTTAAAAAGTAAGGTAGTGTTTTGTTCAGTGTAAATAGTTAAGGTACTTCCTACTCGATAGCGAGTAGCGATGGTCTGGAAAAGATATTCAAAGAAAAGTGGAAAAAACAGAGATTGTGGATCTAAATATAGTCTGTATAACCAACAACTAATAGAATTGTAATTTTTGTTTATGAAACATTTAGATTTTAGGCTTAAAAATCATTTTTAGTTACTTACAAAAATATATAATTGACTACAGCAAAAATAGAGACATACATTTTCCAAAAGAACCATTTGATATCTCAATGGATAAATACACTAAAAACCAAATACTTATCTTTTACTACAATCATATTTTCTCCTATATCATGCCATTAAGATTAAGCAAAACTGTATACAGTATGATGATTAGGTGGAATAAATAAATAATAATTTTTTTGTATCGGTGTATTTTTATATTTAGGATTACAAAGAATTTATAACATCTTTTCAATATACAAATGGTGAGTTTTAAAAGGGAATGAATATATATATTTAAAAAGATTAGAGCACTGCTTTCACTGGAAAACAATACATTACCATCGTGTATCACAACGCTACCTTTAAATTTAATACATGTTACTTAATTCCAATATGGCGCATCTAAGATTGCAGTGGAATACATAAATTTAATCAATATGAAGTGTTTGCTATTCGACATGATCACGGGTTTTTATGCTAAAAATTAATATTCCACTGAAATCAAGAATCTGTTACAGCAACATTTATTTTCTTTTTTACTAAATATTTAATATTGAGAAATAACATGTTGTGTGTTAGTAAGTTATGATCAATTGGTGAAAAAAAAACATAAGTATTTAATTAGAAAATGTATTATCACAAATAAACATGCATGAACAAAAATTAAAATTTCATAATAATTAAACGGATTAAACACAATAAACTTATTACGATTTAAATGTCCATACATGTAATGCTATTTTTAAATATGTATTGTTTATAATACTTTAAATTTTTATATTAATATTTTCACAAATATTCGGACGTCTGGAAAGGCGAATATAAAAAAAAACAATTTAATTCAACAGGTAAATTTAACGATTGCGTAATACCTTCAAAATTATATACATTGATTCTATAAAATACAGGACTGCATTCTTCGTGTGCGAGGGCGCTCCGTAAAATTACGATATTCTCACTGAAACAGTTAAAACCCTAATATTGAGAAGGTGGTTTTTCCTCTTTATATGTACATAAATTATATCATGATCAGATAAATTGTTATTGTTTCAAAACTTAAGTAATACGAGCGTGTTTCGCCTAAAATATAAGCTTTGAACCAATTTAGTATTAAACATCAATGCTTAACAACTAGTAACACAATTATTTCAGATGTTTTCTACCAATTACGTAATGAAAATTAAAATGCGACACCTATCGTGTTACATTTTGTGTATTCCTTGGTCGAAAATAATATATGAATTTTATATTTAATTATTAAATATAGATTATATTTTTTATAATAAGAGATAATATAATTCTAGATAAAAAGCATAACTTCTATCGTAAATAAATTTCTAATATTACCTTTTTTAATCGATCGCTACAGAGAAACCAAGAAATGGTAGCTTCCAAATCAATCAGTTTCGCTGTTAGAGTTTCAGTATAATCTCGCCGACAACTCGCGATGTGTTACGAGGGCTCTGATCTGGTTTTATCCTCTTGTTAATGGTATAAGTCTTGTCTGATCTAGACTTACAAACTCCAAAGTTCACTCCAGTTAACTTTGCTGAACTTTCACCGACAACTCACAATGTGTCACGATGGCTCTATGTGGGTTTATCGTCTTGTTAATGGTATTAGTCTCGTCTGATCTAGATTTACAACTCCAAAGTACACTCCAGTTAAGTTTGTTGAACTCTTAACGACAACCTGCGATGTGTCACGAGGGCTCTGATCTTGTTTTATCGTCTGGTTAATGGGTATAGTTTTCATGAATTAGATTTACAATTTTCTACGTATATTGCAATTAACTTTCTTGACCTAACGACAACTCGCGATGTGTCACGAGGGCTCTGACCTGTTTTCATCCTCTTGTTATTGGTACAAGTCACAAGTCTATATCTTGTTGCAGAGATTTACAACTCAAAAGTAGAACCCATTTAATTATGTTGAACTCATCACGAGAACTTGCGATACGTCACGATGGCTCTGAATTGGTTTTATCCTGTTTTTAGTCTTCAGATATACAGGTCCAATGCACATTCTCGTTCATTTTAATTAATAAAATCGTTACTGGACTAACATTGTATAACCAATTGTCGTGTACCTGTATCTGCCTTGAAGCATCGCCCATTCCTCATAAAAACCACAACACAAAAAAATCGAATGTCTAAGGAACTTAGTTGTTAAATCACTGACAGTTATGTTATTGTGTAGCATCTGACAGTTCGAAGCCCAATCAAAACTCAATACTGTGTACAATGAACCTTCAACTGTATTCAATATTGACTATCTTCTGCTATATTGGAATTCAAAACACTCGCTTCACTGTGTAGCAGTTAATGTTGGAATAAAATACTACCGATGACGCGGACTCTTTTTTCGATTACGTTAAATCCATTGTATTTAAAAGTACACATTTTCCCTTTCATGTGCCATGTAGTCTTTGCTCTGTGGTTTAAAATAATACTGCAATAAAATATAATATAATAATAATAATATGTGTGATCCATTTCACATAAAAATGTCTTCATTCATCCCAATTCTGATTCATTCCGATTTTTTCACAATATTCCTGAATATTTTAATCCTTTTGTGCAGCCAATGAATTTGTTTGCAGTAGAGATATCTTCCTCCTTCTTTCCAAATAATCAGAATTAATAGGAATCCCAACTGTTTCAAGAACACCCTTTACAGGAATGGGGTACCATATATTAATCAAGATCCAACATGCCATGTCTAAAGTTAAAATAATCTTTCTCATCATCTCTAACTCGAAAATTCTGTCTTCGCAAGAACTGTACTTCCTAGCTTTAAGTTAATAATCGCTGGGTTTAACTTTTTTTCTTGAGGTGGAGTACACAAACATTAATTTTGTGTTTTTTTAAATTAATGAAATACATGTACCCTATGTTTTCTGGTTATAACATCTTACTAACTAAATACACTGAGGGACAAAAAAAGTGGGACACTCAATATTTTTCAATCTTTTAATTTTATAATTTATATAAAACCAAAAACCAAATTGAAAAGTTTTCTTTACACATTTCTGCAACAAACGAAGAACAATATACAAAGATTTATTCGTAATTACAAGTTAATTCCTAAAAAAACTTAAAATTCAAAAAAGGAGAAAAAATTCAAATGGTTAGAATGATTTTTTCTTGAACTTGGAGTAGTCCAAAGGCGTTTTAGTATCTTGTGTTCCCACCTCGGGCTCTGATGATCTGCGACCAATCCTGTCAATCAAGCCACGTATCACCTCCTGTTCCAGTTATTCCACTCTTCCTGCAGGGCCTGGACAAGCTGTTGCAAAGAGTGTAACTCACCTCGACGATTTCTAATTGCTCTTCCCATGACATCCCAGATGTGTTCTAATGGATTAAGATCCGGGCTGTGTGCGGGCCATTCCATTACTTCGATTCCAACTTCACTACCCTTGCGGTGTGTGGACGAGCATTATCTGGCATCAGCATGAATATAGGACCCACAAATCCCGCAAAAACCACTACATGTTCTGACAAAACCTCTTCCACATACCTTTCATCATATAATGTTTCTCTATTAACAATTACAAGCTCAGTATGAGCCTCTCTTGAAATTCCTCCCCAAACCATTATGGACCCACCATCAAAACTGTCTCTTGGCGATATTGCACATTGAGCAAACCTCTCTCCAGCCCGTCTTCACACTTTTTCACGACCGTTTGGTGATCTCAGGGAGGACCGAGACTCATCGGTCCACAGCACTGGGCTCCACTGTTCTGCGGTCCAATTTACGTGAGTTCGAGCAAACTCCAAACGACCTCTTCGGAGGCGTGGGAGCAGCCTAGGACCTGTAGCTGGGCGATAAGCTCCAACTCCCACCTCCTGTAACCTTCTTCTAATTGTTCGTGTGGAAACATTCACTCCACGAGCTCTCATAAGCTCATTACGAACTTCAACAGAAGTTCGGAACCGATTTCGCAAACTTACTGACACAACAAAACGATCATCTCTGGCACTTGTTGTTCTGTTATGGCCTGATTCTAGCCTCCTTTCATAACTTCCTGTTAATTTAAACCAAATCACAGCTCTGCTTATGCTGGATCTACGGAACTCTGTGATGTTTTCTACTTCTCGCAATGTTTAGCCACTATCAACTAGAGCAACGGCTCTGGCACAATCTGTCGGTGACAGAGGCATTTTCTGTTGTTGTCTAAGCTGGGAATGACCTGCAGTAATGAATAGACACACAGACTGAGGCAGGCAATGATCACAAAGGGGTTGAAAGTTCACTACTGAGATGATAAGGAAGACATGATTTTAGACTCATTATAAGATTAGCAATATTAATAAAGTAAGCAAGGTATTTCAGGATAGATTTGAAGCAATTATGTGAGGAATCAGTTACAGATAAGAGAAATATAGAAATATTTAATTTTAAATAAGCTATTAAACAGTTAAAACTATTTAAAAGCTTGTCCCATTTTTTGTCCCACAGTATATATGCTCGCATAAAAAAATATTTTTAATTACATATTTCATTTCAGATGGTAATTATTAATTTGTAATATTAAAATTCAAACAGATGATTTATCTTCATCTATATTGTTGAGTTCATTTTATTATTTTAACAGTACTGTGTCAATCTATTAAATAATGTAATAGACATTTGTTACAAAATAACAATTGTAATAGAATTTTAAGTTTATTATGGTTATTTGAGAGTGTCTCACAGCCCAGAATTCAATATTTCTAAACAAAATCAAATAGAATCCAATATTTATACAGGGTGAGTCAGAAATATGGTAAACTATTTTAAAACGTGATTGTAGAGCTACAAATAAGAAAACAATTTTATATAAAGTTAGGTCCGGAAACGCTCCATTAGTGAATAAAAAAAAATGAGCGAGTGATTCTGAAATGTTTTGTTCTTACTCATTAACTCAAATAAGGTGGATGTATAAGGAGTAAATTTCATAATTTTTTACAAATTTAGTTATCTTTGCTTATTTTGGTTATTTCAGAATTAAATTCTCTACAATCTGTATTAGGAAAAACAATTTGTTTATTGGTCATTTAACAATGTTATTCGAGATCAAACATTTAAGATGCTATTTTTTTATTAGATTTTTTGACAGATTTCATACTTTTTCTCAAAAACTGTTCACACTACAACCTCTAGAGTGGTTTTATTTGATTTTTCAGGTGATTTTTCTTTTTACATCCACCTTATTTGAGTAAGAAAAAACATTTCAGAATAACTTAATTTCACCAGGTGAACTAAAAACAAAACAAAATCTTTCGCCAGCCATTACTCACTAATGGAGTGTTTTCCGGACCTACCTTTATATAAAATGTTTTTCTTATTTTTAGCTTTAAAATCACGTCTTAAAATATTTTACCATATTTCTGACTTACCTTGTATAATAATCACAATAGCCTTACACACAATTTAGGTTTAGACACTTTTATTCAGTACAATTCTCTTGCTTATTAAAAGTGAATATCCTAGTACCTTACATATTTCTAAAAAAAATGGTTTATTACCAACTATGAGAGTAGTGAATATCCTAGTACATTACATATTTCTAAAAAAAATGGTTTATTACCAACTATGAGAGTAGTAATAAGGAGCTTAGCTACATGTGCCAGGAAACATTTTAAAATGTTAATAATACTAAAAGTGAATATCCTAGTACCTTACATATTTCTAAAAAAATGGTTTATTGCCATCTATGAAAGTAGTAATAAGGAGCTTAGCTACGTGTGCCAGGAAACATTTTAAAATTTTAATAATGCTAAAAGTGAATATCCTAGTACCTTACATATTTCTAAAAAAAATGGTTTATTACCATCTATGAAAGTAGTAATAAGGAGCTTAGCTACGTGTGCCAGGAAACATTTTAAAATTTTAATAATACTAAAAGTGAATATCCTAGTAACTTACATATTTCTAAAAAAAAATGGCTTATTACCAACTATGAGAGTAGTAATAAGGAGCTTAGCTACGTGTGCCAGGAAACATTTTAAAATTTTAATAATACTAAAAGTGAATATCCTAGTACCTTAAATATTTCTAAAAAAAATGTTTATTACTAACTATGAGAGTAGTAATAAGGAGCTTAGCTACATGTGCCAGGAAACATTTTAAAATTTTAATAATACTAAAATTGAATATCCTAGTACCTTACATATTTCTAAAAAAAATGGTTTATTACCAACTATGAGAGTAGTAATAAGGAGCTTAGCTACATGTGCCAGGAAACAATTTAAAATTATTAATAATAATGATTATTGTATAGTAATAAATGGTTTCAGAAAACATTATATGGAAAAATGAATAGTAAAGATTATTGATAGTACAACATAATATTTATTCCTTAATAATATTTAGTGAACTATGACTAATATAAGTATTATTTCTAATTACGTATTTTAAGTAAATTCCTGGCAATTTTGTAAAAACTGGTCGTAGTTCAAAAATACAAGAATATGTTTTGGCAGTTCATGAACGTCATTCAATATAAATAAATTTCAGTGTATTAATCTATATATTGATATTTAAATATAGAAGTAAATGTCCTTTGTTTTTACAAAAGATAGCACATCAACAGTTCCGTCTGAACTAATCCTGACTATCTAACTACGTGAACTGAACTAATTAACTGACTATCTCATTAGCTTAATTCTACCTAATAAACATGATCTCAGTTTAATAAAGTGTAGTTTATCATATAATTTACATAAGTATTTTGGCTTCTAGCTTTTCTTCGTAATTTATTTCCAATTCAACAATTCAAGTCTCTAGGATGTTTATATTAAATATATACTATACAATCGAGTCGTTATATTTTCGTCCGTCTGCCCGTAGGAAACTTGATATAAATATCCTAGAGAACCGAAACTTGCTAAGGCTATGCAGATTTCTCCTGGTCAAAGAAAAACTTGATTTTCGAATTAAAAGGTCAGTCTGTCCCTATATTTTATATATATATATAAATATTAAAAGTTTTGATTGGTTTAGACTAACATTCACATCCTAGCTTTTTACAGGTACTGGCTTTACACCAAGTTAAATTTGATTATTTAAAAGTATACCTCTCTACAAAGTATCACATAACTCGGTGACGAAGTGGTGGGAGGGTTGGAGAGCAACTGACTGCCGAGTTATTTGGGAATCGGTATCTATAAAAGTGGAGTACATTGCCTCGCTCTCTCTCGCTCGAAATATAAACATAGTGCGGCACTTTTCCGTTGGACTGAATACTACGCTATTAAAATGGGCAAAGAACGTCGTTCAAAATTACATTATAATAAATAAATTGTAGAAGTACTGAATTGTGCAAAACCCATTCTGTCAATATTTATTTAATGCGAGCCTTTCACTTAATTTTTCAGAACACCAATCTAATGTGGCATTTTATTTACGTAATATGAATAAGTTTCGATTATTCGCATTCATTTAAATGAAAAAATTAAACAAATTCATGCATGGCCTCAAAATCTATAACTCGGTAAGTAAAATTGGACTGTTTTTCTGTATTACTTCGTGACCGAACGTTACCTAGTATATAGTAAACATAATATAAGATTAGGGGAATGAGGTAAGTTCTTCCTTTTGTCTCCGAAAACATTTTAATTCAAATAGTGTTGAGGAAACATTGATTGTCATATTTTTATACAAAAAGATGATGAAATACTTGTTCCTTTTCTAATAACTGATATTGAATAGTTGATACGATTGACACATCCATAATACATAGTTTATTAGAGCTAAATAAATATATAGCAGTGGAAAGCTATTATACACAATTAGGTTGTAATAAAACAAAGTAACATTGTACACAGTGACTAACTGTTGTATTATAACTAAGGCTACGATCAGAACGGAATAACAAGGGTTCGGTTCATTAGTACGGTGTTATCAGCCTCTTGCACTTCTGGTCAACCGTGAAGTAATTCCATCAGTGCACACAGTGGTTTTAGTTCACGGCTGTAACGCTGTTCGAGCAATAATCGAAAATTCTTTACACTTTAAAATTTACCAAAGAAAGTTATAGGCAACTTTATAAACAAACCTACGGGTTTTAACGAGAGGTTGGTATTCCTTACAAGAATCCTTCCTCATTTTACGTGAGTAATTAAATCAAAGAATAAGATCAGGAGCTTGCCTTTCCATGAAGCTTTTTTGAAGAGATCCCAAAGTATTGCCAACCTTCCAAGCAGCAGGAAACGTTGCGTGTTGCCATAGCCACTTAATTTTTTAATGCAGTTAATAATACGATACAATTTTGTCGTGAAATAGAAACTGTTTCTATAATTTGATTGAATTTAATTGCTTCTATTTCCGTAAATCATACAAAATTAGGACCCCCTACGAACAAAGCTTATCAGCGGAGTTATTTTTAGCTATAATAAATAGTACGAATATACCATATATAACGTATAAAAAAGTATTTAATCCAAAGGAGCTAAAAAATAAATATTTTTTAGTTGTCATGGTCAATCAGGCAGCGGAATATGAATCTGTAGTCTAAAAAAGTGGCTTAATTAAACAAAAGAACGTTAAACATATCCAAAGACAACCAATACATTCTATATAAACACAGTACACATCGAAAAATTCGGAAACTTAAATGCAATTATAATCTATGGTATTTACAACAGCCCAATAAGTAACAATCGACATCCTTCACCTCCACCAACCCAGGAATGTAGTATACAGGATGGCAAGGGATATCGACCCTATAACATCAATTGCAGGACCTAATACATTATCTATATTATCATAACTTTGGTTATCCACAGTTTACTTACCCTGTTCATTTTATGTTCATAAAAAATTGATTTAATATAATGTCCTTAACTGACTCGGTTTCAAAAAATCTTAGGGCTATGCTTAAGACCAAGTTTTCATGGGTCACCCTTTCAAAATCTAAAAAATCTATCCCTCTCTTTTTCCAAGTTCCTCAGATTAAAATTCATCCTTTCTTTATTTTTTTCTGATCTTTTTATTAAAGTTAGGCCTCTTACTTATTAGGATAGTACTTTTCTATCTTCTATATTTTTATTTTAAAGATTTATGACAAACTGGAAGCATTCATTTACTTTTTTATTTGCATTTCTTCCGTTCTTTCTTCCGAGTTACATATGGTTTAAGATCCTAAGTATGTACTTTATTATCACAATAGTTAAACAAGTATAAACATTGTGTTTTGCTTCGTAAATAATCTCATATTAAGTTATTTAACTGAAAACCCACTTATTATTTAGCGAAATTATTTTTCAAAAATCAAACGTGATTGATATAACTGGAGAGATAAACTAACAATCTCTCATAATCAGGCGACTTAAATACATGCTTTTATTTCTTAGAGAGTAGTTGCTGCCGTCGTATTCGCATGAAATATCCAAAATCGAAGTTATACAATTTAGTTGAAACACTTATGACGTAATATGTTAGAGTCCTTACATCATTTGTATGCCAAATTATTAATCATGCTTACACAGTTTACTCTGATTCTTATATAATATTTTGCATATGTAAGATAATGTTTTAAATTTTATTATATCTCATTCGCCATAGCTGAGTATGCCCTCCAAAAAATATAAAACATAAGTGTTCTCTTCCTTGTGATTTAATACCGGCCTGAAATACTTACAGTGCCAATAGTAGTGTTCACTCGACGAAGTAAAACATATATATGTAGAAGCCTACTTATGTAAATGGTGTCCACTTCCGCCCGATTACATTAATTTTCGGTGCCACCGATCGGTATTATACCGATCAAAACTCTATATACATATGCAGCTTTTGAAAACGTATTTAAGTTAGAAATCGTGGTCTTTTAACTGCCGGTCACATATATTTCCTGTGCCATAGTTGAATTTGTCTTGTTCTCCCGAAGAAGGAAATATACGAGTACGTACTTATGTAGAACTGAGAACCCTGTTATGGGCTAGATTGAAACCTGACGTAACTCCTATCTATTTTAGGTATAAAGGGGAAATCCTAATTGAGTTCATGCAATATTTTAAAATAATCGTTTATAACTCAATTATAGAAAAGTCTTGTTGTTTTTCGGACTTTTTCGGAGTCTGGGATGAATGGATCTTTGAGATATGTTATCGTTCATTTCATAGATTTCCCGCCACTGATGGTAAGTTTTCCAATTTGGAGTGCCTTACGTGGAATAATTCATTTCATTCAGATTCGTTCATGAATATACGCTGTTATGGTGTTATAACAGTGTTTAAATGATATTTACCATAAGTTATATATTTAAAACCGGTCACTGCCACAATCTAAAGTAAAGGTTAGCTATTAACATTGTCTTTTATATCTGCATTACACTACTGATCAAGCACTGTATAAGTAATGTTTTATAAAGTTTAAACGTACATTGATGTTTAAACCACTTTGGTGAACTTCAGTTGAGAGTGCCAACGGCTTGTTTAGTTTCAGTTAAATTTTTATTAAGAAAATATTAACTTCCTCGAAGTTAAACGAATATCTTACAATGAATTAGCTGCATTGGTCTAGGCGTCCACGAGATTATTGCTTGGCAACACATTTTGTGATTAATATTATTTTGAACGTTCATATTTTTTACTCGATTAGCTGTTGCCAATGATTTTGCACGCAATGTTCAAAACTTAGTACTTAGTTCAAAAAAAGACTTTATGATGTAATATGACGGTCCTTATAAAAATTTCCATCGTAAATACGAATACATCAGGAACATATATTTAAGTTTCCATGGTGTTCCAGAGTTTCAGAGTTTAACCACACTCTTATATCATGTTTTTGCACATGTAGGAGCATTTCTGGTTAAAATGTATTATATTTCAAACGTAAAGTTTACAATGTTATCGCGATGAAGTAAATAACACCACAGGTCTAAAAGCGTTTACTTTTAGCCATATTGGTCCAGCCGTTCTTAAAATTAGTGTTTACCAACTTATTTAGCTATTGATTATAATGCAGATGTTTGAAATTCGTTACTGGTGTAATCTAAAGTAAAAGGCAGATATCAACTTTTTGCATTTTATATTTGCATTACACTATTGATAAACTACTTTACCATCAATACAATATTATATAATTTACCATACAATATTAAATGTATAATATGTTAATGGTAAAAGATGTTTTATTCAATTTGCCAATAATTTCGTCTGAAGGTGTCAACAGCAGTTTAGTGTCAGTTGAATGTTCGTTACAAAATATAAATACTACTATTTTTTCCAGACTTCCAGTATACTTTAGGTAAATTCTCTTATCTTTCTCTTCTTGTAAACCTTCCATCAATGACTATTTTTTAATAGGCCAAATTGATCCAGGTGTTCCTCAGATTAGCGCTTATTACCAATTTTGCGATTCATTTTTATTTAAAAGACTAATTTCATGAACCCTTTATATTCCTAGGAGGCTAGAACTTGGGTGTCGTATTTGTAAAACAGCTTATGTATCAGTATAAGATATACGTTAATAAGAATTTCGGTCAGATTTGAGCAGAAGGAAAGGACTTAGTTAGAATCCACATAATGTAGTTTTTGTGTCAGCACATGTCTGATGAAATTGCAATGTAATATTTACCTTTTGAGTGGTATATAATAATGTTAGTTATAGAATAAATTAATATTTAGGGTTTCATGAAGTCTACTATTCATAAACCTTCTAACTTTCTCCTCGGATAAATAATTTGAAATAATAACAGACGAAGCGTTGAGATTAGAGTTAAGGAGAAACTTAGTTTTCATGAAACAATATTACATTGAGTAAATTTGTACCTGAGAATTAATTACCTTTCTTCCTCACTTTTAACGTAAATGAGTTTTACACTTCCTCAAATGAAAATTTTCTAATTGAAATCAAAGTAAAATTAACATCTGTAAAGATTTGGGGAATTAAAAATTAATTTCTTGAACAATCTCTGAGAGGATTTGCCAAGAAGAACCACTGTTTTTTGTGGAAATGTGCAAATATTTTGTATCGTCTCTCAACAAGTCACTGCAATAGATCGTAACTATTATTTTAGTAGCATCTAAACTCTAATATAAGTTATCTTATCTTTATTTTGAAATTCCAGGCTATATAACGAATAATGTCTTACATATATGTAACAGTTACCGAACAATCAACTATCAAACACATTTACTCAAATTGAACATTTATATAGTTTTAAAACTACTTTACATTAGTATTAGTATTTTTCAGAAACTACGTAAAATTGACAGAAATATTGAAAGGCCATATTGATATTAAAAAACAAACATTTAAAACATGCTTAAAATATTAATCTCTAAAATAAAAATAAACTAATGCTATCATTTTTTTTAATATTATTGCTCTATAATATACATATACATATATAATTATATATATATAATAAGTGATATATATATATATAATCTTCTATCCCTCAAATCACTATGAAAACAATTCAAACTGAAAAAAAGTTAAAATTAAAATTAATTAAATGTTTTCCTTAATTATTTAATCCCGGTAAAGTTGAATAGATTGAGAACCAGGAACAAACAGTAACATAAGTTCTACATTAACACTATGAGTATAATTTAAAGTCAAAATTGTATTCCTATTTTATTTATTAAACTCCTGTTAATCATATTCATGCTTTCAGGGTCATATGGATCAGTATTTAACTGTTATTCGTGTATGTCAGTTAAGAATACTGTTTTGTCATATTACTTTTTCAATATGTAATTCCCTTTTCACTGTATATGTGTAGTTCCAATTACAAGTATTGTTGGGTTTCGACTACGAAAGCTAAAAAAAGTTAAACTGAATTAAATCAAATGAATCTTTAATATCAATCAAATTTTTAAAACTTAGACCATTATTTGAGTAGAATTCCGAGCCTAATCAATTACTTAGCTAAGCTTTTTATTTTAATAATTGTTCCTAGAGTAATTATGAGTAATATTTTAATTGTTAAACACCAACGTAGACATAATAAAATACAATTTAATTCCTTAAAATTATGTAGTAATATTAAGTAGTTTAAGTATTAATATTATTCGAAAAATTTTTGTAAAGTCTGTTACACACTCATAGGTTTAAAACAAAGTTTAATCATTGATAGTATTACATTTATATTTAAAGGCCTTTAATCTGTTATTATCTTGTAAAATTTTCAAAACTAAAACTAAACCGGGTCACGAAAAGTAATAAATTAAAAAAAACTGTTCAAGCTTTGTTTTATTGTATTTATAAAAAACAAATATTTTGATAGAAATCCTAATGATATCTCCTTCCTAATAATGATATATGTCATCTTTGATAGCATTGAAACAATTGATTAAATATTACGAAAATATTAGCTTTTTAACTGAAAAACATTACAAATAGGAATCTGTGGCATACTAATCGAACGCCAAAAAAGACAGTTTTCTACAATAAGCTTTGTAGCATATCCAAGGACGGTGACAGAAAACTTTTAGAACATTGCATAGCTTCCTAATAACCTTAGTGTAATCTTATTGTTGAAAACAAAAGAAAAAACTTTGCTTCCACCATGGTGTGCCACCTCAAATTAATTAACTTTAATTTTGTAATAGTTACACTAAAGCCAAATACGTTAATATATTATTATCATTTATAGTCGGTTATAAATTGTGACTGAAGAATGATTTTGAATATATTACGAAGTTGGGATCGGATAAATTAAAGGCTAGATGATAATTAAAGTGAAAATAATATAAATTTTATAAAATTATTAAAATAATTAATAAAACTCAACTAACAAAAATTTGTTATTTTCGCCAAATTAATTCTATATTTTTATATATTTCATTTCTTAAAATATTTTAAAATCTGTAAAATATATTTTTAAATATTTAAAGAGAATCAATATGAAACATTGCACCTAAAACATGTACTGAAATGGCTCTAAACCTATTTGTCAAAAATAACTTTCTGAGAGGAATTGTAATAGTAAAAATTAAGTTATTTGAAAAAAAAAACACTAGAATATTTTTAGTAGAGTAAACTTGAATGAAACGCCGAGTTCACCACAACTCAGCACCTTTAATTATGCTGATTATTCGAGAGCCTAACACCTCTTGGAGTATTTGAGTACTTAAGTTGATGAATATCTCAACCTTTTCTCTTATTTTATTCGCATGTGCCCAAGTTTCATCATTATGTTTTAAGACATAATAAATGTAGTGTAGTGTTATTAATCTGATAAAGATCTATATTAACAATATAAAATATGGAGGAGTTAAAATAATAATGCCTTTAAAAATCTTTTTGAAAACAATGCGAGTAGTTAAAAGCATTTGTTAGACTAGGGAAATGCACGATCATGATGTCTAATTCTCATACCTCAAACTAAAAATAAGCTAAACTTAAAATAAGACCAACTATTTTGAATTAAACTCAGTCAAAACATCAACGAGTGAGTAGAACATTTATATATTAATATTACTAAAAACACCTAATGTAGCATTTTTGTAGTATATTGAGATGTGTTCAAATGGATCCCTTCAAAAATACAGACTGAAAATTAAACTTTTCTAAAACTAAAATTTAACCATTTTTCTGACATTTTAGGTTATAGATAAGTGTTTTAAGTAAGAACTTTTTGTTCTGACCTGAACAATCATAAAGGGGAATAAAAAGTTTATTGTTTCTTATGAATGGATCGTTTTTTTATCAAGCACTGTCTTTGAACTAGTGATTATATACATGGCTTTTTGCGGGGAAACGAATAAAGATTATTAAAAAAGGATTGTAGTGTCGGATTCTGTTAAAAATAATTGGAATATTTTCCTACACAACAATTAGTAGCGGTAGTCCGGTGTAGATAATGCAAAAAATCTGGGAAAAAATTGAGAGGGGGGTCTAAAAACCCAGTCTAATCAACATATAACGAAAATGTATTGTTGTTTCTGTAAAATTTGGTTTTGAAGTTATAAATTTGTTTCCTTGTCATCCTTGTCTAATATACATTTCCAAAAGTACTATTAGTTCTATTAGATCATTTGAACAGATGATTGTACTGGAAACAAAACCTTATCTTTTACCACAAAACTCTTTATCCTATATTTTAGTTATTTAAGATAAAGTAAAACCTTATACGTTATCATGATTAGGTGCAAGAAGAAATAGTAATACAATTGTATTTTAATCGTGTTTTCATAAACTCAGGATTTTTATCAGGACTGATAACATATTTTCATTAAAATATAGGGCCAAAAAAGGTATTGTAGCATCCTGGTCAGTATAAAACAGTTCATTGAAATCGTGTATAACAAGAGCACCTTTACATGAAATACAAGTTATTTAATTCTAATATAGCAAATCTAAGATGGAAATGGAAAATATAAATTTAATCGGTATAAAGTACCTTGCTACTCAATAATCATGAGGAGTTTTTAGACTACCAATAGTTTTCGGATTTGTAAAAAATTAAAAAAATACTATTAAAATATGTCTAAATTATATTAACAACACGGGTGAAGCAAATATTAGAGCATGGGACATGTTAATTTATTCGACTGTATATATATGCATTATACAACAAAATATACCTCCAAAATTAATTTTCCCTATACTATATGTTTCAGATTTTGTAATACAGTGTAAGTTAAGGTCAATTAGGTGAAACAAGAAATAAACATCAAATTAGAGGTAATTTAATCAAGTTCCACAGCGACCAGAATGTCTCTTCCATAATTACCTCAGCAGTCTACAGGAGAGCTGGAGGCGAGTCGTTGTGTTGCTAATGACTGTCTTAACAAACATACTGGACTGATTCACAACATTGTTGTTTAGGTATATTATCCTGCATTATAAAATATAATTGAGCGGATCCTTTCCAGTTAGAAGCGAATGTTTTTGATAGGTATTCTCTTATTGCTTATTGTTTAACTTATATAATTTTGCAATAAACACGGTGAGCATAAACAGTTATTTGTAGGTGAAGAAAACAGCATTTTTCTGGAAGTTTGCCATCGTTTAGTAAAACAAAAAATCAGTAACACTACTTTTAGGGATCTGAATCTGATCTCTTCTTCATGTAAATATACTAATTTAACTGAAGAAGAGATCAGATAGCAGATTTCGAAACGTAGTGTTCCTGATTTTTTGTTTCAATGAACGATGGCTAATGTCCGGAAAAATCCTGTTTTCTTCACAATCCTTCTATCATCAAAAATTAACTTCAAACATAGTATGTGTATGTAATATGCATGTTATATACTATGGTATATGTTTCATAGTATCATATACCATATATATGTCGTAGTAATTTCAGTGTAGTCATATGTGATTTCATACCGTTCAGTCTCATATTTTTGTCGCATAAGTATATGACTACCATATTAAATTTTACCAACAAATCGGAGATATGAAATCTTATTTTTAAATTACCTTTTGTGTATATTATTGATCGTGTAGCTATGAAGATGTTTCATTTAAATACAAAAATAATATATTCCCCTACACACTGAATAACTTTTTTACAATGATATTTGAAACGTAATTGCTTCCAACTTCTGAGAGTATTCATTAAGTGGTAAACTTTTAAATATATGTGTGTTATATATATATATATATATATATATATATATATATATATATATATATATAACAGATACTTGAATTTATTTCAATGCAATAAACAGCTCTCAAGTAGTAATTCTTCGTTCCCACAGGAATTACGATTTCAAAGCACGCATATGGGATAGCCGGTAGTTCGTAACCAAAAATGAAGCTCAATACTATCTGCAATGGTTATTCACAATATCTCTGCAATTATTGTCATCTTTGTAAAGTATACGTACACCTATAAAAGTTTTGGTAAATATGTTGGATACATTTCACACTAAAATTAGACTTCTCTTATAACTATACAACCACAGCTGTTTCAATATTTTAAAATAAAACTAAATTTGGAGTAAATTACTTACTCAGATATTATGCTACTCCATTAGAAAATGTAATTTCACAAATAAAGTAAATAACCAAAATACTCTTTTTAAAATTATTACACTTAAAATTTATAACAACGTGTACAGAATAAAAATACCCATATATACATTTGACACTAAATTTCATGCTATTTGTAGAAATATGTAGTTTATAGAAGTTAAACTTTTTATGTACATACTTTTATCAACACTCCAACGTCTTTACAAGAGAAAATAAACAAACAATGAAATTATCAAGTAAATTTAGCGATTGCGTAATAGGCTTACAATTATAAACATCGATTCCATAAAAACTACGTGACTGCATTGTTCGCGTGTTTGGGCATTCCGTAGAATTACGAGGTCCACACTGAAAGACGGTTCTTCCTGTTTGCATCCATATAAACTATATCGTGACCGGATAAAACTGCGTTATTTCAAAACGTACGAAATAAGTTTTCCGCCTGCAATATAAGCCACTAACCCACTTTGAGGATTAAGAAAAGTCTATATGTAACTAATGGTAAGACAATTATCTCTGATTAGTTTTTCCAGCCAATATCGCTATAAAAATCTAAATACAAGACCGTATCCCATATTATGTACTCTTAGGACGAAAATAAAATCTGAAGAACCATGATTTAGTGCTAAATCGGTTGGTATTCTGTTTCTGTTTTTTTTTTTTTACTTTTAATTCTATAATTCTTTAATTTTTTTACTTTCTTTACCTTTAATTCTTTACAAATATTTATTTAACTGTCCCAACAGAGAAACCGTTTTGCCGTAAGAATAATCTCCACGACAAGTTGCGATGTACCTCAAGGGCTCTGTTATGACTTTATTCTCTTTTTAATGGCGTTAGTCAAGTTTGATGTAAATTTAAAGCTCCAACTTACATTCTAGTTTAATTTCTTGAGTGGAACTGATACCGAACTAACATTGTAAAACCAGTTGTTACGAAGCCTTAATTGGCTCAATATATTCCATTCCTCATAAAAATCACAAACCATCCTCAGAAAGTATTTATCTATTTATTCAACAGCCAACGAAATTTTATTCATTCTTTCTAAACAAAATAGAATAAATAGGAACCCCAGCTTTTCCAAAAAACACCCTTGAATGCAATGGAGTGGAAATATTTTTTTAAGATTCAACACCCCTCCCACCTCGTCTAAACTTGAAAACTTTTTCCTATTATCTAACTCGCAAATTCTGTCTTCACTGGTAACTACACTTTCCTAGCTTTAAGGTATTAACCACTCAGATTGACATTAATGTTGTCTCGAGTATTGGAAGACACTATAAATACTGTATACACAAAAATATAGAGCTTCATATCAGATATTTTAATAATATTGTATAGTTAAAATATCCCAACAGCTAAACATTTGATTGTATCCAAGATTATATTTAAATCACATATTGAATTTCAGAGGATTTCGTTGTAATACTTTAAATTCATAAATATGACCTATCTTTACCTAGAATGATGGGTTTAGTTATATTATTTAAACATTACTGTGTCCATCTACGGAATAATGTAATATATTTGAAGAAACTATGAGTTTGGTACGGTTATCTGCAAGCGTTAGTATCTCTACAGCAAAAACATTTTTATTTATAAATAAACTGAAATAAAACCCACCTTTAATAAAATTTTCCTAATAGACATACACACATTTAAATTTAAATAATTTGAAACAGTAAATCTTCATTGCTTATTAAAAATTAATAACTTTGTACCTTCCTTATTTCTAAAAAGTTTCTTACTTACAAATGGTTTAAGAAAGAAATACGGGAGAATGAATAATAGAGTTGTTATAGTACAAAATCGCATTCATTGTTTAATAGTATTTATTGAACTGTAAATAACATAAGTACTAGTTTTTATTTACTTATTCTGAGAAAATTCCTGGACATTGTGTATAGGCTTAGGATGTCGTTCACAGATACAGGAAAGTATTTTGGAAGTGTTTAAATTTCATTAAAATGAAATCAGTTTTAAATGTATTTATTTATATATATCTATATTCAAATCTAGAAGTCAAATCCCTTGTGTATTCAAAGACTGCAGATCAACAGTTCCGTCTTAACTGATGGTGACGATTACATGACTATCTCATTAACTTAATACACCTGACAAATCCTGTCTGTCGGGATAATCGGTTACCATTAAATTGGAAATGTCTCATAACATAAAACATAGCTCATAATATCTTTTGCGAAGAACATTTTGCCTTGTGGGATCTCTTTGCAATTTAGTCCCAACAATTTTTAAGTATCTAGAAAGTTTCTATCAAGTAGTATTGTATGGTATGACAGACAGACCTTTTTACAAAAAAAACAATGAATTTCTTCCTTAGACCAGGAGAGGATTTCTACATAGGCCTAACAAGTTTCAATTCTCTAGGAACTTCAATTTCTCAAACATAGGCAGAAGCAATTATATACAAGGACTCAATTGCTTATTATGCATTGCCTACCTCATTTAACTTTATCCATAAAATACAGAGTGTTCCAAAACCGAGTAGCACTAATTAATTTCTGGAGGTGAAAAAATAGAGTAATAATGAGTACGAGTATAATGTGACCAAACATATTATGGTGAAAAGAGACACTAACACACGAAGCCAATTCCTTCATCGAATAAGGCTTCATTTTTGGTAGGTCTTAAACAACGTTTTGTAATTGACTAACATCACGAAAATTCTTTTAACAACTAATTCTGAGAACGGACGCTCCGTTTTTGTCTGCTTACGTGATATTTACATCAAACAATTAACTCTCTGACAATATTTAAAACTTAATTGTAAACTTCAAACATTGTTCTCAAAATTCAGTACTAAAATATTGCATTTAAAGTGGTTTAAAACACAAGCGTCCAATGAAGTACTTCAGATTGAGTTAGAATTATATTACATCACAACGATAGATTCCGTAATAAAACCTGGGATATATTTATTGTGACGTACAAACTTCCCTACGAAAGTATCGATTTACCCCGAGAGCAGAGCTTTGAACCAGAACACGGCACAGTCGTCTGTCAAATCCATTGAAAGAATCTCAGCCATCACTGACATCTATTTATACCTTTATTTTGTTCCTTATCTCGGAAATAAGTTTATTTGTATTACGATGGTACGATATACGTACACAGAACTCTATAATTTTCACATTCCATAATTGAAATTATTCTGAAAAAGTCGTAGTAAAATATGTTTACATTGAAATACCCACCAGAAGTAGAACTATTAGTTATATTTGAGGATAACTTCACTGCTGATCGAATAACGAGTCTCTCATATTCGACTTATTACAGTTTTACTTTTCAAAAATTGAAAACTGTACCTTATAAAATCTTACTAATTCAACATAAGTTGACTTTATAAGAATAAAAATAAATGACCTTGTTCCCCCTTTTTTTCCTAAAAAATTCTCAGTGTTTATTAACTTTCAAGATCTTAAACATCCATCTCAAAATCTTGTGTGTAAATTGAACTGTTTCATAATGTTTTTCAGAGATTCTCGAAACATTTGATATTTTATATACAATAACCGACATAAAAATTTGCCTCTTAAATTCAACTAAAAAAGACACACATAATACTTTAATTTAAAACTACATTTCCCGATACGAAAAGTATTCTGAATTGTACTGAATCGCGTGAATTCATGTTCATCGTGAACTTATGTTGCTTTCATTATATTTCTACACTTTTCAAATCTTTGAAGGACTGTATGTTTACTGTATATTTAAAAAAGTATATTTAAACAAGTGATGCTTATAAAATATGTCATATTAATACATAGAAACATCTTAGAGTTATATAAGTAAGTTCTATTTGCTATATAAACTCAAATACGGTTAATGTAAGTCTATTTATTGGAATAACGATCAACCTAGGTTTTGCATTTCAATTCAATTCAAATAACCTAAAATGTATAATTATTATATTCTTTTTTCGATAGTTCAACTAAACAACCTTCAATACCATTGAGTTAAAAAATTATAATGAAAATGGAAATAGTCAATTTGTCTATTAAAGATCGATAAAATACAACATTTCTTCAACATGTAATTTTATAGTTTTTATTCTTAATTTATTGAAGCAATTATATTTATTTTTAACAATGCGTGTATTAGGTTTCGACTTTAATAAATAAATTATAAGATTGTATACAATCTATAAATTAATAAATATATCGATATAATTAAAATTGTACAATATGAAACATTTACTTTTCTTACACGTACCACATGTTACTTGTTTCCGGTTTACAGATAATATGACAATTAATATATAAAATTAGAGTGCAAGCGTAATTGTGTTTAAAAAAATATATTCATATATCAGTTGTTATTTATGACGTATTGTTAAAGAAATATAACCCATATATGTCAAAATAATATTGTATTTATATGGCGAATTATATTGTGAAAAAAGTGTACATTTTTAGGGTCCCAATTTCCAATTTTCATCACAAAAGCCAACTTTCGTTTAAGGCATGCTTTGACCAAACATTTATTGTTCCGAAAAGTTGTAGTTATTACTTGATTACTATAATTTACTAAAGTACCAAACGATTTCTAACGCGTACCTGTTTATTATATCTATCGTAACAGACAGTTCTGTTAGTGTATACCATATAACAGGTCGACGCTCAATCAATCATCAATACAGAATGATCCACAATAGTACGGGAGCTATCAACGTTTCTAAAACAAGAATTTTCAGGCCAGCTGATTTTTTGATATGCTGTCTTTCTTGCTCTTTCGGTTGGAGTCCGGGCTATCTGGCTGGCGGTAGTGGTTGTCGTTTATTAATGCGCATCTTACCTGCACAGGTAAAAAATCCTGGAGTTTAAAAGAATTTTTTATGCGTAATTTGTGACATTGAAACTGCCTATTGAAATAAATGAGACAGGTGGTTGGAGAGAGACAGTTTGAAGTGCAAGAGAAACAGAAAGCGAACGGCAGCGCTTCGGCTAGTGTATAACAGGAATATTTTTAAGAATGAGACAGAAAATAATTGTTTTTTTTGTTTTTTGAAGTTGTATTTATAAGAACTCTCTTTCACTTCAAACTGTCCTCTCTCCAACCACCTGTCTCATTTATTTCAATAGGCAGTTCAATGTCACTGTACTTTTAATTTATATTTTAAAACGTATATTCAAAACCTCCTGGCACTTCTTCAGTTTATCAATCACGAAAAGAATTGATTTTTATGTTTATTTCCTTTACAGAAACACATTTCGTTTTAATACCACTCTGGCGATTGTAGCGAAATTTATATAAATAAACATCACAAATAATACAAACACAACACAAACATGTGACTTTAGACTGACTGACGCCATGTTGTCCATTTGCCGGAAGCGCGCTGCCGTCGCTTTCTGTCTCTCATGCACTCCAAACTATCTCTCTCCAACCACACAAGTATCATAACCGCAATACTGTTCATTAATTTTTTATTTATATTTAATATTTTAACAATCGAATTAACGTCTGGCAAAATTAATTTTAGATTATTTTATGTTTAAATAACATAATATAAAAATTACAGATATTCAAAAATACTTTGAATTTTTTATTTAAATAAAAATAAAATTTCGCGTATGGCAAAATAATTAAACAGCAGTAAAAATGTCTGGCAATAAAAAACTAATGTCTGGTGGATCTATGTAAAGGGAAAAAATTTTAAATTACGCATAAAAAAAATTCTTTTAAACTCCAGGATTTTTAACCTGTGCAGGTAAGGATGCGCATTAATAAACGGAACCACTACCGCCAGCCAGATAGCCCGGACTCCAACCGAAAGAGCAAGAAAAACAGCATATCAAAATTCAGCTGACCTGAAATTCTCTCTCGAAAACGTTGCTAGCTCCTATACTACAAACAGTATTCAATATTGGCTATTTTTCTCGTATATTTGAAATCCAAATTACTCGCTCCAGTACCTGATACAATACAATATTTCGTTTCGTTTACGTTACAAAGTCAGCCGTTTATACTGAAAAGTATACATTTTATCTTCCACCTGCGCTGTATTGTTTACTCTTACGGAGAAGCGTTATTCATATTTTTCATAATAGAATACAATTTTTTTAATAACTATAACTTATTATTCCTCATCGATGCTTGTTTGTTTACGTAACATTTAATTTCGCGAGTTAATGAAAGTTGTTTCATATTTAGTAAAAAAATTATAAATAATAACTAATAATAATATTATATTATTATTAATAATGTTATTTGAATATATATTTGCGATAATAATAAAGAAAGCACGCACGCACACACTCACACAAATATATTATATAAAATCTTGATACTGACTGACTTCAATCTTGTATACACACGGATGTCTATAAGCTTAGTCAATCTATCCAATCTAGATACTTAATAAACTTAAAAATTATTAACTGTGCATTGCATATTATAATTTCATTGCAAAAATACGGCATGCAAACAATGAATTGCCATCAAGGAATATTTCTTATTCTATTGTTCTTGTAAACTTTCTGAATAAAACTACATAATCTAAAAAATCTCCCCATTACTTGCAACCGGCCTAACAGTACTCTGCCGCATCTCGAGAGAATTTGAGACACTAGTCGCTGAGCCTAGATGATGCCTAGCGTTTGCTTTTATGTTCTACATATACTGTAAACATTGTTAAATAAATAAAAATATAATCATGCGATTACAGAACAAGAAATTAAATTGTTCCAAAATCAAGTTTGTGATCACAGTTTGTTCTTAAAACTGTATATAAACAACGTAAAATACCTGAATTTAAAAAGGAAAATTGCGTAACCACTGCTCGTATCGTACTATAGTTTTTAAAGTAGGATTTCAGCTCGTAACGAATATAACTCTAAAATATGCTCCTCCGGGACTCGAACCAGGATCTCTCACTTGCCAGATGAATGTACTACCAATAAACTACAGCGTTCTTGCTTTTTACGATTCAATTATTTTGTATTTGGCTATATCTGTCACATATGACGTTTAAATAACCAAACTAAACGTATGATCGGAGACAAGATGCCTGTTCTTTTATTTACATTAATAAAATTTGTGTAAAGGGCAATAGCCTGATTTAATTATCAATAAACATTGAATCGCAAAAAGTACTTGCTGTTATTTATATACTTATATATATATATATATATATATATATATATATATATATATATAATATATATATAAGTAGATATGAATATGGGGTTCCTAGACCACTTTTGGGACAGACAGAAAATCAAGGGAAAATACTGTTTAAAAGGACAATAAACGAATCTGTAAAATTCAAACAGTATGGCGGTTCTGGACCACTTTTGGGACAGCCCAAAAATCAATACAAATACTGTTCAATACACCATAAATATGTAAAAACAATTCACAATACAATTTACCTTAAATAAACTATGGTAAGCTGTATTCAAGCAATTTTTTCATGACAGTATGACAACATAAATTGTGGAATTTATAGTACTCGAGTGTTGAATTTAGAATATGTTGGCATTACCTACCGTTGAGCGAGAAATGTTGGTAGCACTGCGCGGCACACAGGAGAAACTTAGTTAAAAGATTTTTCTATAATAAATAGAACAATCTGAAAACATTTGACCAGAAATTGTGCTGATTTGTGTCAAGTTGTCACAAAAATCACCACTTCTCAAAATTTTAGTTTACAAATTTTTGCTCTTTAAATATGGAGCGGAAAAAGATAGAGTGCCCATACTGCAAAAAAGATGTTTTTGAACATCACTTTACTCGGCATTATAATTCAAAGAATCATCTGAAAAATAAAGATATTTATGAAAAAGAATTAAATTATTTGAGGAATTGGGCTAAAGAGAATCAAATCGATGGTCACGAAAAGATGTACAATATAGAAAAATTGCGTGAATTAAAGAAAAGCTTTAAGGAAGATAAAAAAGATCTCAATCTATTTAATGATGAAAAAATTCAATCAATCGCTGAGAAATTGTCCATTGAAACAAACGATAAAACTAAGTCTGGAAATGATCGAAGAAATTGACAAAACTCTTAATGAGAAACCTGAAAATATCATAGATGTAAGAAGTTTTATCCTCAATACACGGTCTTTTTCAAGCAATACATTTTTAAACAAACTTGAACGACAAATTCTATGTCAATTTACAAAATATCTATCAATTATGAGGCCAGAAATTAAAAGTTTAATAGAAAAATTTCAAGAGAATGTTAAAAATATGAAGGGTTATCTCTCGTTGGAATGTGAATATGAAAGAACTTTAGTGAAACGGTGAAACACAAACGTTGTCCAATGTACTTTACTATAAAAGCAGATGAAATCTTCGATGTAAATGATTTTATCACCAAACAATTTAATAAATTAACACATCGTGAACAAACAAATCATCCAAATAAGGGTTCTGGATGGACATTTAAAAGCTGCAAACAACTAGTTTTGAGCCTTAATAAACACGAAATGATGAACGCAGGATCATATATCGATTTGCCAAAGAAAATCAAAGATAAGAAAGCTTGTATAAATATCAAAAATAAAGATGATTATTGCTTTATTTATTCTATCCGATGCGCTATTTGAAAAAAAACCAGAAACTCATGTAGACAGAGCAAAACAATATGAAAAATTTGTAAATGAAGATATTTTCAGGTTTCGAGTATCCAATGTCCTTAAAAGATATACAATTATTTGAAAAACGAAGTCAAAATTCCAAGTATAAAATATCCAAAAATGTCTATAAATAATCTACAGTTATGATGAGAAACTCAATATTGTTTCCGTTACAAATTTCTGAAAAATATGATGCAGAGTTAGAAATCGATTTATTGTATGTTAAATCAAGAAGACAAATCTCATTATGTTTTTGATAGCCGATTTAAAATAAACTCGTGAGTTCTCAGTTATCCAAGCATAAGGAAAGAAAATTTCTTTGTAGAAGATGTTTTAAGCCATTTCTACAAATCTGGAGATTTAAACAGATCATTTAGAAATTTGCAAACAACATGAAGTTTGTAAGCCAATTATGCCGTTTCCAGGTCAAACAACAACAACATTTAACTAATTATCAAAAAGAAATTTAACCATCCGTACGTAATTTATATGGACTTTGAGAGCATATTAGAAAAAATTTCCGACATGCAAGAACAATATCCACAAAGATCAACTACAACCAAGATTCAGAGGCACATTCCTTATGGTTTTACTCTATATTTTAGTGTCTAATATGACCAATCGTATGTACAAGCCGATATGTTATCGAGCAAAAAATGAAGAAGAGTTGCCGAACGTTCCTGCAAAATTGTTTGAAGAACTCAATAAAATTATCGAAGTACATAGCTAAAAAAATATAATTCAAAGAACATGAAGCCCATGAAATTGAACTGAACGAAGAAGAAATTTTCGTATCAAAAATTCAAAATCTTTGCCACATTTGTGAAAGAAATATCGTATCAAGACACTGAAAAAACTTTAGGGTTTTTACCAGATAATTGGAGTTCTGCTTATGATGCATTCAAAAAATGCAGAGATCACTGTCCATTTGACTGGAAAATTTCGAGGTGCAGCTCATAGAATTTGTAATCTGAATTTGAAATTTCCTCAGAATATTCCCGTTTTCTGTCACAATATGTCTAATTACGATACGCATTTGTACATAAAAGAATTGGCTAAACAATATGGAAATGATTGATTTGATTGCAAACACCGATGAAAAAATATATAAATTTATTCTGTAAATTCTGGATATGGCTATGAATTCAGAAGGTGATTAAGCCAAGAAAGAAAAATTCATCAAGTTTTCGTTCGTAGACACGTTCAGATTCATGGCCTCGTCTATAGAAAAGTTAGCTAAAAATCTAAAGAGAGAAGACTTCAAACATACAAATCATTTTATACAAGATGGACGAATATTGAAACGCAATTCTAGAAAGACAACCAAATGACGAAAGAAGAAATCTTTAAAAATTCTATCTGGAAAAGGTATATTTCCTTACGAATTTATCGATAGTATTGAAAAACTTGATTACAACAGAAGAATTGAGAATTCAAGATTTCTATTCACTTTTGACAGATGAGAGCATATCTGAGAAAGATTTTCAACATTACTTAAATGTTTTGGAAACAAATTAAAAGAGAAAAAATCTAGGAAATTACTCTGATTTTGTACAATATTCAAGATGTTCTATTGCTCGCTGATATCTTTGAAAATTTTAGGAATATTTGTTTGAATTGCTATAAACTCGATCCGGCACACTATCTAAACAGCTCCCAGTCTCGCATGGGACGCAATGTTAAAATTAACTAAAATCGAGCTTCAACTGATACACGATTTACGATATGTATTTAATGAATCGAAAAAGGTATTCGCGGAGGCATTTCTCAATGTATTAAACGATATGTGAAAGCAAAATAACAAATATTTAAAAGATTTTGATAAGACAAAGCCCGAAAACTATTTACTCTATCTCGATGCTAATAACCTTTATGGGTATGGCCTAATGCAAAGTTTACCATACGGCGATATCAAGTGGATGGATCCTAAAACGTATACAAAAGAAGAGTGGCAAGAAACAATTTTAGAACTCACTGGCGACGAAGATTATGGCTATATTCTCGAAGTTGATCTTGGATATCCAAACGAATTTACACGAACATCACAAGGATTTACCTCTTGCTCCAGAACATTTTAAAAACAAACTTTGCACAACCTCTACTGGATAAAACTGAATACGTTGTATGATTCATTCGAGAAATTTGAAGTTCTATTTGGAACAAGGTATGATTTTAAAACATGTGAATAGAGTTATCGCATTCGATCAGAAGCCTTTTATGAAAGAATACATTGATTTTAACACAAACATGAGAACCAAAGCTACAAGCGACTTTGAAAAGGACTTTTATAAGCTGATGAACAACTCAGTTTTTGGAAAATCTATGGAAAATGTGAGAAACAGATGTGATATTAAGCTTGGAAATGAAGAATTTTCAATGAAACAAGCTAAGAAAACGAACTTCAAAAGCTTCACTATCTTTGAACGACAACTGTATAGCGAGTCACATGTATAAACAAAAGGTTAAATTTAACAAACCGATTTACATAGGATTTTCAGTTCTTGACCTATCAAAATTGCTAATGTTACGAGTTTTATTACAACAAATTAAAGAAGTTTGATCCAGATTTGAATCTGTGTTACATGGATACAGACAGTTATTTTCTAGAATTGAAACGAGATCCTTTTAAAAATTATTAAAGAAAATATAGATGACTTTGATACAAGTGATTATCCCAAAAGATCATGAATGTTTCACTACTAAAAAATAAGAAGGTAATAGGGAAATTCAAAGATGAGTTAAATAGCGAAGTTTTAGAAGGAATTTTGTGGTTTAAGGTCTAATGATGTACTCGTACAAATATCTAGATAAAAACCCAGTTTAGGTGTAAAGGAATTAAGAGAAGCGTTGTAAATAAAACAATAAATATCGAAAAACTTGAAGAGATGTTTTGTTCGAAGATAAAGAAGAATTTAGGGAGATGACAGTAATCAAAAGCTATAAAACATGATTTGTATACCATCACCATAAACAAGCTGGCACTGAACGCTAAAGATGATAAGAGAAATGTCCTAGAAAATAAGATCGATACAGTACGTATGGATATAAAGGCGAAGCAAAATCTGATATATTAGACGAATTAAATAAACTTGGAAACTTTGAAAATTGAGAAATAACCGGAAGTTTTTACGAGTATGAATTGAAAAAGTCAAAGCTGTAATTTTTTCTATATAAATGGAGGCCCAAAAGAAATGTATAAAGTGTCAAGAATTTAAAGATTTGTCGAAGTTTTTTCAAGATAAGACTAGAAAAGATGGATTATGCTATTATTGTAAGGATTGTAATAAGAAATATAGAAAAGAATTATATGATAAAATGGAAAAATTAACTTTAGAAGAGAAAGAGTGCACACGGTGTAAAAAGGTTAAGAATAATTTCAGAATTTTATAATCTCCATTATAGTAAAGACAACAAACAAGCATATTGTAAAGATTGTGCTAAACAAATCTTTTCTAGACCAGTTCTTTGCGTATGCGGAAGAGAAATTCAACATTTCTATAGTCTTAAAAGACATTTACAAACAAACTATCATAATTCGAATGTTTAACATTTTCATCGTGGTAATTTAGATATTCTATAAATCAGTCGAGATTCTGCCATATTTGTAGTAAAATGATTTCCGTTGTATAAAATATTCAAAGATTCTTTTCATTTGGTTATACAGATTGATAGAATTTGGTTCGTCATCAATGAACAAAATCTCTAATTCAGGATAATTTATTTTTAGATGTTTTTAATCGGTTTGGTATTTCTCGTTTCTGAGCTCTGATAACGTAATAAGGATATTCCCACATGTGATTCTTCCTTAATTAAACACAAAAACATGGTGTTTTTTCTTATCAAAATCTTTACATACCATATCTCTCTTCATTAATTCCATTCGCAATTCTTGATTTCTCTATTTTCAAGGATTTCATTTGACCTGAAATTTGTAACTGTTTTTTCATCTTTTAACTGCTTATTTTCGTTTTTGAGTTTGTACTCACCATATTTTCTAATGGAAGGTAATACTTCTTTCGTAACCCAATTTTTAAACAATTTCGCTTCTGGTTTATGCGATCTCAAAATTAAAGAATAAAGTCCAGATTCATTAACGAAAACAGTGTTATTTTGGAAGTTTGAAGGTAAGCTATTTATAGCCCCCCTTATATTTAGATTAAAATAGAAGTTTTTTATCATCTTCGTCAACGTTTATTCTGATCGTTTGCATAGTATTTTCATATTCTAGAATTTTTGCTACGTCTTTAGCCTTAAACCAAAATTCATTATTTTCGTCAACAATTGTAAAGATATGTTTGCTTTTAAATCTAAGTTGATTATTGAGTAGGTCTACAACTGACTCCATTTAGATAGAAAAGAAATTTAACTAGTAATTTTTATTTTGAGAATGAAGGCCAGATTCATTGATAAAAACAGTGTCAGGATGAAGATTGTTAAGGGGTCTATGGGATAGACTCTTGTAATTTATACATTCAAAAGTTGTTTTCTTGAAAATTTGAAGGTAAGAACGATTCGTTCCCCCCTTGATTCATCATTCTTTCGACAATCTTAAATATATTGTTGTTTTTACTCTCATTATTTAATAAATTTCCCTCAGAGTCTTGTATAGTTAGAACGATTTTTTGAATTCTTTTAATATTTTTTTCTAATTGGAATATAATCGATTTCATTCGGTTTTTCACTGATTTTTCGATCCATAAGCAACATTTGGGAAAAAAGTGTACAAAATTTCAGATTCTTTGTGTAAATGTTCGGTATGATTTTCATTAACTAGGTTCAACGAGATTGCAGTGCACTTCAATTACATCAAACGGTCTAAATTTTGGCGTTTTATTTTCCTAAATATAACCTGATTTGGCTCAATAGTTTCTTGAACAAACCCTAACAAATCTACAATAATTGCTGAAAAAACATTATTCTTACTGGTGATTTTATTTGAATTTTATTAGAGAGATAATTTTTTTGCATTTCAAACTTGTTTTCGTCAAAGTTTAAAGATTTATCTGATTGTTTGAATGTTTTCAGATAATTTTTAAGGGAATTTTTTATTTGATCGAAAGTATAATATCCTTTGTTTAAACCATAATATTTTGTTATGTTCTTCTCACTAAATCCTATACAATAAGGAGAACTTTCACTAATATTTATTACAAAATTGTCAGAATAAAAACCGCTTAAACCGATAAAAAAATTTGATTCTTCCTCTAAGTGTATAGGATGTTCCCAAGTTTAAAACTAATTTAGAGCTTTCTGAAGTCAACTTGAACAGCTTCATTTTCGCAAGCGTTGCTTCAAGATGAAAATCTTCTATTTAAATGGAGAAATTTTTAAAGCAAAAAGATCAGATAAAACTTCAAACGTTTGAAGAAAATAAGAAAGATCAACCAATCAGATTGTTAATTGTTGGTTCAAGTGGATGTGGAAAAAAACAACTTTATTATTGAATTTTATCTACAATAGGTTGATTCCTTATTCCAATTTGTATGTTTTTAGTAAATTCTTTAGAACAAGACGCCTATAAAAAATTACAAGAAAGATTTGAAAATATTGAGAAAAACTTAAACAAAAAAATATCACATTTTTTATAATGCTTTCTGAGGACATAGTTCCGTTAAGCGAATGTAAACCCAATTCGTTAATCGTTTTTGATGATTGTATTTTGGAAAATCAAGACGTTATCAAGGAATATTTCGTAATGTCCCGTCACAAAAACATATCTTGTATCTATCTTTCCCAATGCTTTTCAAAGGTTGATAAACAAGTTATAAGAAATAACCTGAATATGTTGTGTATTTTTAAAGCAAGATGATCACTATTCGAGAAAGCAGTTTATAAACAAATTATGTGGGATCTGATATGAGTTTTAAACCACTTATATTGAGTTATGTGATTAAAATTTGGAAGGAAAAAGGATCTACGGGATATTTTTAAACTATTAATCTAACTTTGAAGCCTAAAAATATAGGTAAAATTATCTTGAAATAAATTTTCCAATATCAAAACGTGTGATACACCTAGTTGTCTTTCATGTTTTTACCGTTTCACACGTTTAACGTTTCGTGTTCTCGGTTTTTACGTGCTCCACGTTCACGTTCCATGTTTCTCGTTCATGTTTCACGTTCATGTTTCTCAACGTTTTTTACGTTTCCCACGTGGTTCACGTTCCACCGTTCGTGTTTCAACGTTTCATGTTTCACGTTATCACGCTCGTGTTTCACGTTCATGTTTCACGTTCCCGTTCAGTTTTACAGTTTCCACGTTACACGTTTCCACGTTTACGTTTCAAAATTTTCCTAAAATAAAATGGCGCGAGACACGTTAAACTTCTGAAGAAGACGAAATAAAACTTTGAATCAATATAGAAAAACGAAATTTTAAGTCAAGATATTTAAAGAAACAGATTCGAATTGCATGAAATAAGAACACAGAATTTATTTCAAAAAAATTAATCAACCTGTAAACATCTGCAATTAAAAAAAATGTATGAGGTGGGCAAAAAATTGAAAATGTTTTAAGCGATAATCAAAAATTTGATGATATTTTGGTTTCCAGTTGTACGAACCAATTTGCTGATATTTCGATTACCAGAATCATGAGTTTGAAATTGCCAAATATTTACCATCTTCAAACACCATTCTAGACTCTCGAATCATCTTGGAAGACTCTACCCATAGGCTGTGAAACCCAATAAGTCCTGGAACAACGGATATAAATAATTAGGTTGAATAATTGGTAAAAAATTTTCTTCCTAGAGCAAAAGGATGATATAATTTGGTTTGTTATTGGGACAGAGAAAAAGGAGAAAGTTTTATGATTGGAAATTTGCCCGTGAATTTTGAGGCATAATGATATCTATTAATTAATGAAAAAAACATATGAAGGAACTCTTCAAGGTTTATAGGTAGATTATTAACAGGCACTTGATGCTGTTCCAAAAGACGGGTTTATATTCTGAAGAAGGAACTTGGAAAAAAGTATACTGAAAATTTTATGAGAAATCTGATTTCAATTTACAAAAATAAATGATCCCGATCAACTAAGAAAACCAAAGTCAAGTAAAGGTAAATAAAATTATCTCAATTTGATTAAACCAATTTTGGGAAAAAACGAATCGCAAGGATCAGGGGAATGTGAGAAAACGTACAGAATGATAATAAGATTGAATACAGAATTATAATCGACGATTTGACAAAACTCGATGGGAATATAAAATTAATTATATTTATTGCCTCAACGAAAAGGCTGGAAACAACAATTTTTTTGAACGAAACAAGAAATGCGATTAAGGAATTTTATTTCTGAACCAAACTTGATGAAAATTGATTGAAAAACTGATGGAATTAAATATTTAAAAAACGAGTTTTCGCCGTGGCACATTAAGTTGCATCTATGATTGAAGGGTAGACGGACTTTTGAATGATTTTATCAAAACCAATTTTACTCCTTTTGAATTACCACGGTACCAGGCTATCAGAAATATCTGGCGGACCTGGACACAAACAACTTGAAACGAAAAGATTGAAAAAGAGGAGATCCACTGCGTCCATAAATCAAATTAGATCAAGAGCTGCTATGGAAAACACGCATATTTATTAGTGCAACAACATAGAGACACAAATTCCAGACATATCGCAGATAAAGTTTTGCAAGATAAGGCAAAAATGGATAGGATTTTTATCAAAAGATACTAGTTTAGGTGAAAGATTTGTTTGCGCTTCCAACAGCTGGAGGAGCAATGTTTTTGAAGAGAAAATCTAGGAAATGGGAATCGAATGAGAAACTTTGATAATTTTTAATACTACTATACAATGGACGGGTGAACGTAAACTTCAGCAAAAATCGCGTAGCAAGAAAAATAAAAATCCGCTTTTTAAGAAGAATAAATTACCCGTTACGTGATTCAATTGTAAAATAAGACTCAACTATAAATAAATGGCGGAAACAGATAAGATATTTTTTTACAAATAGACACAGTACAACTACAACTCTAAAAACATAAGGAAAAAACCAATATAAGGAACCAGAAATACGAATTTTCTTTATAATCAGTTGGAAAGAACTTAAAAATGGTGGACTTTTGAAAGATTTATTAGATTTTGGAGAAAATATTCCAGTTGTTAAAAATGTTGTTCCCTTATGTTCGTAAAGCTGCTCCAATCGTTAAAAAGGATGTGATTCCTATTGTTCGAAACATTTTAAATTGGTTAGATAAAGAGTTGGAAGATGTTACAGGATCTGGATTAGATGAAAAAACTTTGAATTACGTGAAATCAAACATTGAAAAAAAAAAAATTTTAAACCTTTAACATTCGGAGAATTGGAAGAAATCTGCAAAAATATTAAACATTTTAGAGGAATCTTCATGAGAGATACATTACCTGAAAAAGTTAAGAAATTTTGAATGTGGAATTGTGAATTTAGACTCGATTATGGGAAGTGGAACGCATTGGATTTGTTATTATAAAAATGATAAGAATGCATGTTATTTTGATTCGTATGGAAGAATTGAGGACAAACCACCTATAGAATTGATTAAATATTTGAAAAAATCAAGCGTCTACTACAATGATTCTCAGATTCAAGACTATAAAGATCCCCCAATTTGTGGTCATTTATGTGTTTTTGTTTTGAATGAACTGAGTACTGGTAAAGATTTTAAAGAAGTTGTTAACAAATTATTACTTAATAAATATGGATTCACAAAATATTTTTGACGTATTTGGAACACAAATTATTCAAAATGTAGATAATAGTTTGAATTTTGATAGTTTTGAGAAATGAGTTTGATAACAAGTTAGAAAATGTATTACAAAACCTTCCAGATTCAGATATGTTTGCTGTCGAGATTGAAGATTTTAAAGCAGAATATGATAACAAACTTGCAAATTTCATGAGTTTCAAATGAAGTTGCTGATAAAATAAAAAACATTGGAAAAAGAAGTTGATGATGGTGTAAAAAAAATTATTTACCAATTTAATGTTCATATCGAAAAAGCTGATGAAATTACTGAAGCGATCAAAGTTTGAAAAGAATTATGTTAGTTTGGCTAATAAGAAAAGAATTGTCGGTGTTCGACCTGGTATTGACAAACATGATGTTGTTGTTAAAGAACAAATTTTAAAACCTCTAAAATTATCAGAAAACATCGATATTGTTGATTTACATGATCCGAATGTTAAAAATGCCTTAGATTTTAAAGGAAAAAAGAATTAGCGGTGTTAGTAGAAAGGAATTAATCCATTTGATGTTGTTGTAATGATTCAATTAGAAGATCCTATTAAAATGTTTTAATGAACTAAAACAAAATTATGAGAAATCATAAACAGCATGTTAAAGATTTTACAAACAGAAGTCTATGAAAAACTTGAAGCGAGAAGTAAAAGATCAGTAGACGATGTTGGTTGAATTACTTGATTAAAGTAAATAAACTAGAAGAAAACTTTAATACATATAAAAAATAGTGTTAATGTTTTAGTTGGTGAAGTAATTAACAAAAATTCTGAAAAATTTTGATACACGTTTTAATGAGGAAAATAAACTTTTTTGAAGATTTTGGTACACGTTTAAATGAGCAAATAACACATAATAATGAATTACTTAAAGTATAGATGATCGATACTCTTTATATCTCGATAAAGTAAATAAACTAGAAGAAAACTTTAATAAATTTAAAGAAGATGTCGATAAAACTTTTGAAAACATCGACAAACAGATTTAATGGAGTAGGTGGTTACGAGACTAATTTTCCTTATATAAATGGCGCTCATATATTGTGTGAGATGTAAAGAGAAAACTGCCACAAACGATATAAAATACTATGCAAACATTAACGGAGTTAAGAGAATATCTGGAAAATGTGCTGAATGTAACTCAAAAAAGAGTCAATTTATAAAACTTGATTTTGAAATTTTTTCTTAATAAATAGAGATGGCGGGACATTACAGTGCTTTCGATCTTTTATCATGCAACACGAAAGAGATTTGAAAAAAAGAACATTGGGATGACATTTCTCAAAAATATTGAATTATCCGAAGATTTGATGAGATTATACGTAAACAAATTGAATTGGTATAACATTGCTAAATATCAAACTTTATCATCAGAGTTCATTCAAGAAAATATACATTATCAATTAAAAGATCATATGTCTATTCTTTGTCTCTATCAACACTTGAGTATAAAGTTTTTGGATGAAAATAAAGATACAGTTGATTGGAACAATATTATAGATAGCGGTTACTATCCTGTGCAATTTTATTGAAATATGTGACCGAGATCGCAAAATTTAAGGAAGAGAATCCTGAATATGGACGAAGTCGATCATTAAAAAAAATGACTCTAATCTATTAATTAATTTTACTAAAATTTATAATCTTTTCTTATAAAAACGTACATTCTAGATCGATGAAAAAATGATATTGTCTTATACCTATGATGTTTTTAAAATATTTCTAAATTTCTTTATTAAATGGCGGACTACAGAAAAGAATATGCTAGTGTAGAGTGATATTGAGAAGAGCGGGAGTTCTAAAAAAATTTCTAATTCCCAATTAGTAAAACAACATTTGAATGAACCGTATAATAAAAGAAACGATGTATTTATACTTGATTTTGGGCAGATTAAACTTTTGCTCCGTCTAACTTCCAGTTTTATATTTCCTGGAAACTTTAACAAAACCAAGATGGTCAAGCATATCTTGGAACTGATTAATGTTAGATTTAATCGCTAATTTTATACCGTTTTTATATTTCTAAGATTGTATAGTAAGAAAAATCACAATAAATTGATCGAAGGAAGAAGTCCGAAAAACTGTGGTCAATTAAAGGCCTCTATTTATAAGCGATACTATTTCGTATTCATAAAAATGTGATTGTTATTTCTCAAACTTCCTAATGGCTTTGAAGTCGATTTTAAAATTTGGGCGTTTTTTATGAAGCAGCTGGAAATTTATCTCATTTTGGATTAGGATTTTTTGAAAATGTTACATATTCCGATCTATAAATGGAGGATTTTTATCTGAAGTTTTTATAAGAGCAGAAGGGACGGATTGATGTTTTTTTTCAGCATATTAAAAACAAAAAAACATGGGAAATGATATGCCAGTCTGATGGCAAAATTACCAAAATACAGATTTTTTTGTATTAGAGTTCCAATGAATTTGATTATAAAACCACGAGTAAAATTAGGTTTGATTGATGACAATTACAAAATGTCAAAACATTATGTTTAATTTTCTAGATTGGTCAATGTTATTGAGCAAAAAGGTTATTTCCGGAACAACTTTATTCGTTCGATAATCACAAATATTTATAGGAAACCAATCGTGCAATCCCAAGTTCTCATTAATTATAGGTTTTTCAAAAACCAGATAGACAGAATAATTCAAGAAAAAAATTTAAATTTTTATATTTTTGTTTTTTTTTGTAAAAAAACAATAAAATTTTAAGGGCTTTTACCCGATAATTACAAAATTTTTAAAAAATTTATTTTTAAAAAATTTAAATTACAAATTTTAAAAATTTTTTTTGAATAAAAAATTTTTCATTTTAAAAATTTTTTGGGGAAAAAATTTTGTTTAAAAACAAAAATTTAAAATTTTTGGTTCCCAAAAAAAAGTTTTATTTGGTTTTCAAGTGCTTAAATGCGGTTTTTAAAGGGTTTTTTTTTTGAAAAAACTTGAAATGAAAAATCAATTTTAAAAAAAAAGGGGATCAAAAAAAACCAAAATTTAAACAAATTTTTTTTAAATAAGGAAATACCCCCGAATAAAGAAATTTTAAAAAAAATTTTGAAAAAAATATTTAACAAAAAATTTTAAAATTGGTAAAAATTTTATTTATTATTCGTATTAAAATCCCTTTAAGGGGGGATTTAAATTTTTTAAAAAAAATTTTTTCTTTATTTAAAATTAAAAATTTTAAATTTTTTGGGTAAATTTTTTTGTTAATGGTTTTAAAAAAAATAAAGAATTAAATTTTTTTTTAAAGTTAAAAGGGGAATTTAGAAAATTTTTAAAAATTTTTTTTTTCCCCCTGGTTTTTTTTTTGGGTGTGTATGCTTTTTGGGTTTTTTTTTAAAAAAATTTTTTTAAAGTTTTTTTTTTGTTTTTCTATTTTTAATTTTAAAAATTTTGTTAACTTGTACATTGAAAAAAAAAACTTTATTTTTTTTTAAGGTTTTATTTTTAAAAAATTTTATTGTTTTTTGAAATTTAAATTTTTAAATTTTTTTTTTAGCCAATTTTTAATTTTTTCTTTTTTGTTTTTTTTAAAAAGTTTTTAAAAAATTTAAAGGGGGTTTTTAAAAATTTTTTTTTAGTAAAATTAATTGTTATCTTTTTTTTTTATAAAAAAGGGACCCAAAAAATTTTAAAGGAATCCAAGGGATTTTTCCCCCCTAAATTTAATTTTTTTTCCAAATTTTTTTTAAAAAAAACAAGAAACTCAAAAATCAAAATTTCCCCAATTTAAATTTTTTTAATTTGTATAGAAATTTTAAAATTTTACATTAAATTTTAATTAAATAATTATTTTTTATTTAAAAGTAAAACAAAAAAATTTTTTTTCATTTTTTTAACTAAAAAAAATTGTTTTCTTTTAACAAAATTTTTTTTTTTTTTTTGTTAACTCTAACAAAATTTTTTCTTAAAGGTTTGTATTTCAAAAGGATAAATTATAAAATTCCCCATTTTGGTTTTTGGGGGATTTTTGCAAATTTTTTTTTTGAAAAACCCTTTTTTAATTGTTAAAAAATTTATTTACTATTTGAAAAAATTTTTTATTTTTTATTAATTTTTTCTGTCCCACCTTTTTTATTTTTAAAATTTAATTTTGGGAAAATTTTTATTTTGTAATTTTTTAAAATTTTTAAAGGTTTTTTGTTTTATTTTTTTTTTTTTTTAGAGGATTTTAAGCAAATTTTTTTTCCCTTTTTGAAAAAAATTTTTCTTGAAAATTTAAAAAAGGGGGTGGTTTTTGGTTTTTTTAAAAAAGTTTTTTATTTGGTTTTTTTTGGGGGGGGTTTTTTTTTTAATGTTTTTTTTTTTTTGTTTTTTGAATTTTTGGTTTTTTTGTTTGTTTTTTTTTGGGGTTTTTTGCTTGGTTTTTTAGGGAATTTTTTGGTTTTTTTTGGGTTTTTGTTGTTTGGGGGTGGGGTTTTTTTAAAATTTGTGGGGGGGCTTTGAAAAATTTTTTTTTTTGGGGGGGGGGTTTTGGTGGGGTTTGGGGGGTGGGGGGAAAGGGTGGGTTGGGGTTGGGGGGTTTTGGGGGTTTGGTTTTGGGTGGGCGCGGTTTTTAAATTTTGAGGGTGGGGGGTTGGGGGGGGTCCGTTGGGTAAAAGTGTGTTGGGTTGGGATGGTTGGGGAAAAGGTGTTGAAGGTAGGGTTAAAATTTTTGTGTGTGTTTGGGGGGGGGGGGGGGGGGTTTTTGGGGGGGGTGGGGGGGGGGTGGTGGGGGTTTTTTTTATGGAATTGTTGGGGGTTTTATTTTGGTTTGGGGGGTGGGGGAAAAAGTTTGGGGGTTTTTTGGGGGGGGGGGATGGAAAAAAAATTTTAAAATGGGTTGGGGGGGGGTGTTTGGGGGGGGGTGTTTTTTTGCTGGTTTTTTTTTGGGGGGGGGTTTTTTTGGGGGGGGGAAAAAAATTTTTAAAAAGAAAAAAAATTTGTTTTTTTGGGGGGGGTTTTAAAATTTTTTTTTTTATTGGGAAAAGTTTTGGGGGGGTTTTTAAAAGGGTGGCATATTTTTTTTGGGGGTTTTTTTTATGGGGGGTTTTAAAGATTGGGTTTTTTTTTGGGGTTGGGGGTTTTTTTGGGGGTTTTTTTGGAAAAAGTTTTTTTTTTTGAAAATTTTTTGGTTGTTTTTTTTTGGGGTTAAAGGTTGGGTTGGTGGGGTGGGGGGGGATTTTGTTTGTTTTTTTTTTGTTTTTTTTTTTTGGGGTCCCAAAAAAGGGCTGGGGGGTTTTTTTTTTTTTTTTAAAAAATTTGGATTTTGGGGGTTTTTGGGGAATTGTTTTTTTAAGTTTTAAAAAAAACAGGTATTTTGCTCAAGTTTTTGTAAATTTTTTTTTTTTTTTTTTTAATTTTTTTTAAATAAAAAAAATTTTTAATTTTATTTTTTTTTGTTTTTATAAGGAAAGTTGGATTTCAAAAATTTGACAAAAATTGTTAAAATTTTTTGTTTTTTAAAAAATTTTTTAAAAAAAAAATTAAAGTTAGGGGGGATTTTTAATGATTTGGGGGTTTTTTTTTTAAAAAAAATTTTTTTAAAAATAAAAAAAGGGGGGTTTAAAATTTTTTTTTGAATTTTTGGTTTTGAAAAAAAAGTTTTTTTTTTGGTTTAAAATTTTTAAAAAAATTTTTGTTTTTTTAAAAAGTGTTTTAAAATTTTTGGTTTTTTTTTTTGTTTTTTTTTTAAAAGTGTAGCATTTTTTTTGGGGTTTTGTTATGTTTTTGTTTTTGTTTAAAAATGGTAAAAATTTTTTTTGGGAAAAAAAAAGGTTTTGGGGAATGGTGGTTGGGGGAGGGGGTGGGGGGGGGAGGTTTTTTTTTATTTGTTTTTGGGGGGTTTGTTTATTTTAATTTTTATTTTTATTGATGTTTTTGGGTTAAAAGAAAAATAAAAAAGGGGGGGGGGGTTTTTGGGTTGGGGGGGTTTTAATTTTTTTTGGGTTTTTATTTCAAAAAAGTTTCCCAAAAATACCTTAAACCCCCCCAAAGATTTTTTTTAAAAAATTTTTTAAAAAATTCCCATTTTTTTGAATCCTCTTTTAAAAGCAAAAAAAGTTTTTAAAAAAAATTTTTTTATTTAAAAAAAACAAAACTTTTTTTTTTAAAAAAATTAAGGGTTTTAAAATTTTTTAACATTTTGGGAAAGGAAAAAAAATTTTTTAATTGGGAAAAATTGGGAAAAATTAAAAATTTTAAGGTTTTCCAAAAAAAAAAAAGTAATTTTTTAAAAAAATTTTTATTATTTTTAGTTTTAATTTCGTTGGGGGAAAAGGGAAAAACCAAAATTTTTTCCCTGTTTTCCCCCCCAACTGAAGGGTAACGTTTGATTAAT
>NW_025779953.1:0-26821 GCF_021130785.1 Homalodisca vitripennis
TTGGGCAAAAAAATTTAAGAAACAAAACCCTTAAACTGACCATACAAGGGGGGAAGAGGATAATCCTACTTACGTCAAAAGGGTAAAAATTTTCCAGGAAGAATTCAAAAAATGCTACGAAGTTAGGGAAAAGGGTAAAAAAATCAATCGAAATTAAAGATAATTCGTTGCTGAAAAAGAAACCCGGGGGAAACCAAATAAACAAACGTCCTCCCCAACATAAATAAAATCCCGAATTAAAAAATAGTTTCCAAGGGAAAATTCCCCACTCCGCGAAGAACAAACCAAGCTTTTATCAAATTTTGTAAAATGACATAATGTTTATTAAAGGGCACTTTTTTTTAAGTCTGTAAAAATAAAAAGGGAAAAACTAACTTTTTTTAGCAAATCAAAATCTCATTTTCTCAAATTTTGGGGAATATTTTATTTTAATGTTAATTTATAAAAGGCAAAGTAAATTTTTTTTTTCACTTTTTTAAAAATTCTTAAACCCCCCTTTTGTTTTTGTTTTGATAACAATTACTAATTAAACAAATTTTTACAAAATTTTTTAAAAAAGCAAGTAAAATTTCGCAAAAACATAAAGAAAATCTTAGCAATTTAACCAAAATACAGTATAAGTTATACATCTCACCTTCACCCCTTTTTGCACATTTCCCGGGCATGCATACCAAAAGGGTATTGGTTTTAAACATTGATTTTAAAACCGCGGCAACCGCTCGCTCACATTTTTTCTTTTAAACATAATATTTAAAATATGAACAAAAAAACAATAAAATTTAAAAGGTTTTAAAAAATTATTTTTACAAAGCGGATTTGTCTAGGCGCCTTGAATGTTTTTAATCTATAAAAATAAAAAAAATTTGCAAAATGAAAAAAGCAAAAAAAAAAAATTATATATAAACTTTAATTTTTAATGCATTTTAAAAAAAAATTTTGGGGTTTGGACAAAACAATCCCCAAATTTTTTACGTTTTTAAAACTGAACTCTCAAAAAAAATCATATTTTTTTCTTTTTTAAATTAAAAATTTCATCGTAAACGTCATAAAATCTTTTTTTTAAATATTATTCTTCACAACTCCGTAAAGTAAAACACCACACTTTTTACCAAGCCCCGCTCACACCGACGGGCCCAAAAAATATCGAAGAGTAGAACGAATAGCACCATAGGCGTTTTTTTTTTGGGAAAAAATAAAAATTTTCGGAAAAGGGGAATTTTTGGGGGGCCCCCATCAAAGGGAAATTTTGTCCCCCCCGTCTGTCTGCAAATTTCAATTTGATAAACATGATAGAATTTTTTTCCAAAATTGGGTAAGAAAAAAAAGGGGGTTTAAAAAAAAAAAATTTTGGGGGAAAAAAAGGGAAAAGGGAAATTTTTGCCCCCTCCCCTTTTGTAAAAAAATTTGGGGAAAAATTGATAGATGTTTTCCCCTTTTTTGGGGCCCAAAAAAAACGGGGAAAAATTTTTGGGCCCCAAAAAACCCCCGGGGAAAGGAAAATTTTCCCTCTTTTTTTGGTAAACAAATTTTAAAAATTTTATAGATTTTGGGTTTCCCCCTTTGGGCCCAAATAAAAAGGGGCGAATTTGGGCCAACGGAAAAAAAGGGGGAAAATTTGTCCGCCCCCCCCTTTTTTTGTTTTTAAAACCAAATTTTAAAAAAAAAGAAAGATTTTTCCCCTTTTGGGCCCAATAAAAACGGTACAGAATTTGGGGGAAAAAATAAAAAGGGAAAAACCCCCCTTTTTGTTTTTAAAGTAAAAAGGGTTTTCAAATTTTTTTTGGCCCCAAAGGTAAAAGGGGAAAAATTCCCCCCCCTTTTTTTTTGCTTGGCCAAATTTTTAAACGGTAAAAAAATTTTTGGGGGGGAAGGGAAAAAAGGAAAAAACCCCTCTGTTTTTGGGTAAAAAATTTGATAAACTTGTTTGTTTTTGTTCCGTTGGCCAAAAAAAAAAAGGGGACAAAATTTTGGGGGGGAACTTAAAAGGGGGAAAATTTCCCCCCTGTTTTTTGGGAATAAAATTTTATAAAAATTAAAAGTTTTTTTCCCCCTTGGGGCCCAAATAAAAACGGTACAAATTTTGGGGCCAACGGTCAAAAAAAAATCCGCCCTTTTTTCCGAGTAACCCAAAATTTTATAAACTTGTTTTAAATTTTTTTGTTGGGGGAAAAAAAAAAAAGGAAAAAGAAAATTTGGGCCCCAAAGTTAAAAAAAGGGAAAAAATTTTTTTTTTCCCCCGGGGCCCGGGTTGTTAAACCCAAAATTTTTGGGGAAAACCCCTTGGGAAAAAAGGGGGGTTTCCCCGGGGGCCAAAAAAAGAAAAGGGAAAAAAATTTTGGGGCCCCCAAAAAAACCCAAAGGGGGAAATTTTGCCTTTTTTTTTGGTTTGGGGGAAGTAAGAACGGTACAAAAATTTTGGGGCCAAAAATAAAAGGGGGAAAACCTTTTTTTTAAAAATTTTTTAAAAAAATTTTTTTTAAATTTTGGGGGAAATTTGGGTTTTTTTCCCTTGGCCAATAAAAACGGTACAAAATTTTGGGGGGGCCCAAAATTAAAAAGGGAAAATTTTCCCCCCCCTGTTTTTGGGAATACAATTAAAAAAATTTTATAGATGTTTTCCCCGTTTGGGCCCAAGAAAAAACGTACTAATTTTGGGGAACCAACGGTAAAAGGGGAAATTCCGCCCTTTTTTGTGTAAAACAATTGATAAATTTGATGATGTTTCCGTTTTGGCCCCAAGAAAGAAGGGTTTCAAAATTTGGGGGACCAAACCTTTAAAAGGGGAAATCCTTTCTGTCTTGTAATACTTTTTATAAATTTGATAAAATGGTTCCCTTGGCCAATAAAAAGGGTTACAAAATTTTGGGGCCAACAAAAAAAGGGGAAACCCGCCCTTTCTGTTTTTAAATAAAATTTGATAAACTTATAGATTTTTTCCCCTTTGGGCCAAGTAAAAAAGGGTCCCGTTTTTGGGGGGCCAAACCATTTCAAAGGGAACTTTTTTCCTCTGTTTTTAAAAAAATTTGAAAAACTGATAGATGTTTTTCCGTTTTGGCCAATAAAAAAGGGTACAAAATTTTGGGGACCAAACATTTAAAAGGGAAAATTTTTTCTGTCTTGTAAAAACTTTTTAAAAATTTGAAAAGTTTGTTTTTTCCGTTTGGCCAAGTAAGAACGAAAACAAAATTTGGGGGGCCAACAGTAAAAGGGGAAATCCGTCTGTCTTTTGGAAATAAAATTTGTTAAAACTTGATAGATTTTCCGCGGGCCAAGTAAGAAGGGAACTTTTTTTGGGGGCCAAACCCATCAAAGGGAAATCCTTCGGGTTCTGTGAATAAAATTTTGATAATTTAAATAGGGGTTTTTTCCCGTTTGGCCAAGTAAAAACATCGGGAATTTGGGGCCAACAGTCAAAAAAAATTTCCTTCTTCTGGTAATAAAATTTTGAAAAAATTTTGATAGATGTTTTTCCGCTTGGCCAATAAAAGGGAAAATTTTTTTGGGGGCCAACAGTCAAGGGAAATCCCGTCTTCCTGTGTATTTTTTTTTCCAAAAAATTTAAAATTTTAAATTAAAGTTTTCCAGGTGAAAAAGGGGCTCTACTTATGTTATTGTTAAATGCAAACAGGTTTTCCTTCATCTGTGCGCTACATCTTTGGTTACGTTTTGCGGTTTTTAATCCTCTGTCCTTCGCTTATCTGTTGTTATCTTAAATTATATTTTAGAAGGTTAGAAGAATCCGGGATGCAACCCAAAAAAAATCATAAAATTTAAAGTTTTTTGGTGGGGTTTCATATTCAAAATTTTTAAAAATTAAAAGGTAAAATGCAACTGTTGGGTTTAAAAGAAAATTGGGTTAACTTTTTAAATTCTAATATTTGGTAATGAATGAAAAGCAGGTTTTTTACTGCCCCTTTTTGTTTAACATCAGATTTTTGGTTGCTTAAAAAATTTTATGAAAATATAACTTACAGTACTAATAAAATTTTTTTTACATTATTAAAAATTTTCAAATTTAAAACCAAAAAAATACTAAATTTGGTTTTGGGGAGGAATTTACTTGGGAAAATGCTGATTTTTAAAAATAATTTAAAAAAAAAAAATTTTCAAATAATCTAAAAATATAAGCCGAATCAAACAGGTTCCCAATTTAAAAAATAATTTTAAAAACTTATTGGGACCTATATCCCCAAAAAAATACCAAAAAAACAAGATAATTTATAAATTTTTAATTTAAATTTTAAATAAACAAGTTAAAAAAAACCAATGGTGAATAAACCCATTTTCGGGAACTGTTTTTTTTTTTTGTTTGCCTGTTTCTTGTGAAAAAGTAAGTAGCAGGGTGTTTTACGCAAAAAAAATATGGAAAAAAATTTAAAAAACAAAAAGTTTACTTCCTGGGGACATTGGTTTAAAAAACAAATGTGAAAAAACGTACCCACCCAAACAAAATTTTTAACTTATTTTCTGATTCTTCTCTGGGTTTTATTTCTCTTTCACACATATATTTCTGGGCCCTAAAAAAATATAAAAAAAAAGAAAAGGAAAAAAAACTTTATTTCTCACAAAAAAATAAATTTCAGTTAAAGATTTTTTTAAAATTTACGATTTAAAAAAAAAAAAACATTACCCTTATTTTAAAAACAAACAATACAAAACTTTTGCAACTACAACTACTTTTTTACACTATAAAAAAATCCCCCTTATGAAAAAAAAAAATAAAAAAAAAAACTCAAGGAAAAACCGTTTGAGTTGTAAATAAACATAAAAACTAACAGAAAACCCAGCAGCTAAACAAAAAAGTTAAAAGTAATATTTTTGCAAAAATTATTTTTTTATCTGAATAAGTTCGTGAAAAAAACCCCAAATAAATTAAAAAAAAATCTTAACTATACATAAAATAAACAAATAACCCCAAATGTAAAAATTTTTAAAAAAATAAACAGGGAAAAACATAATGAACCCAAACCCTTTTAAAATAAATTAAAATTTCAATTAAAAAAACTTTTTGGAAAAAGATTCAAGGAAAGGGAAAAAATCTTAAATTTTTAAAAATTTTTTAAAAAAGTACTTCTTCAATATCCTTTATAGACAATAGCCCAAAAAAATTTAAGGGTGTTTTAGAAAAAATTTAAAATTTAAAAATTGACTCTTTATAGCTGCCGGTAAAGATTTTAAATTTTTTTTTTTGGTGTTAAAAAAAAAAGTTTTTGTTAAAAAGCATTTTAAAGGGTTTTTGGGAAATAATGGGCTTTTGCTTTTTTTAATTTTTTAAATTTAAATTTTTTTTTGAATCAAAAAAAAGATTTTTAGAACTTTTAAAACAAAAATATCTTTAAAAAAAAGAATTTCAAAAACTCAAAAAAAAAAGGGGTAGGATTATTCAGTTTTTTTTTTCTTTTCCTGATTATTCTTAAAAAATTTTTTTGAAAAAGTAAATTTTAGGGATTAAATGTTATGTACGTTCCTCCCCAGCACGATATAGCATATTTTCCCTCCTACTGTTCCCAGGGGGAAAATTACATTCTTATCAATTTAGTATTACACATATTTTTAAAATAATAGAAGATTCTTTTACATTATTTGTTTTTGTTTAAATTTTGAAATATGGGGTTTTCCAGTTTAAATTATATTAAAAGGGTTTTTTCCATTTTTTAAAAATTTTAAAAAATTTTAGGTTTTTGATTTATCATCAATATAGAAAAATCCAAAATATTTAATTTTTTTTTATAAATTTTATCATAGTTTCAAGTTATTTCGATATTTTTTGGAAAGGAAATTACAATAAACGTAATAAAATTAAAAAAAGGGAATATTTACGCAATAGAAAAAATTGAGACATTTATTTCTGTTTTAAAAAAGGTTTTAAAACCCTTTTAAATTTTTCATAGTAATTTTTTTAAAAAAAATTTAAATTTAAAGGGAAAGTCTTTTTTTTCCCCATTCAGGGGTTTTTAAAAGCAGAAAGTTTGTTCGAGTCAACCATGGCTTTTTTAAAGAGAGCCTTTTTTGCAAGATATGTTAGAATGTGTATTTATATTCTTTTTTACTTTTTGGGTAAAATTTTAAAATTTTCGGAACATCCCTTTTTTTCTGTTTAACCCAAAAACTAGCAGTTAACATAAAAATTTTTTTTTGTTTATTCTAACCCGTTTTTAAATTTTAAAATAGGGAATACTTATCCTTTTGGGTAGCAAATCCCATCAACTTTAAAAATTGGGGTTTAAAATTTTCCTTAAATAAATTTTTTATTTGTTTTTTTTTTACCCGATTAGGGTTAATAGATAAATTAAATATAGTTTTAAATTTTAATTTTTTTTTTTACCCAAAAAATATATTTTTTGACTATATCCTTCAATTACAGTTTTAAACTTTTTCTTTAAAAAAAACTTGTGTTTTTAAAAAAGTAATAAAAATGTTTTGGGGTTTAAAAAATTCTTAAAATAAACCCTTTTCCTTTGTACTTTGATATATTTAAAAGTTAAGGGTTTTCTGGGACCAATGAATTTTAAAAGAAAACTTAAAGAACTTTAACCCCTTTTCCCTTTACTAAAGTTTTTTAATTAAATAGACCCGGTTTAGCTTCAATATTTTTAAAGGCACCACAAAAAAATACAAACCTTTCAACTTTTAAAAAATTTTTCCCTTTTAAAAAAATTTAATTTTTGGTTTTAAAAACCCACAATACGGGAGTTATTCAAAATTTTCTACATAAACACAAAGAACATAAAAATAAAAAAAAGCCGGGGTTGTCTTTTATTTTTCCAAAAAAATTTTAGTTTTTTTTACTACGGGGACTTCACCACATCAAGTTTATTTTTTCAAAAATAAGGGTTCATATTGTCTTTTGCCCGTGTACAGTTTGAAAACAAAAAATTTATAAAATGAAATTTTAAATTTAAAGGGCTTATTTACGTCCCAAGTTTTTACGTTATTTCCCTTTGTTACTTTCAATATATTCCTTCTTTTAAAACAGTTTTTTTTTAATAAAGTATAACAGGGTTTTTAAAAAATTAGCAAATTTTTTCACCCCTTGCAAAAATTTGGGTTTTGAAATTTTCCCCTTTTTAGGAAATTTGGGAAAAAATAACCCTTTTCCACCAAACCCCCCCATTTTTTACCCATCCCCTCTGTCAATTTTTCTTTTTTGGGTGACCATGTTAAACCCCTAGAAGTTTGGGTTTAAAACATTTTGTTAATTTTTGTTATTTTATAGGAAGCTTAAATTTTTGATTTTTTTGTGAATTCTAACCACTAATTCAACTGTTTTTTAACCTTAGGGAAATTTTTTGGTTTTTTTTTTTTACAACTTTTCCCCGGGAAATCAACTTTGAAATTAAGAAAATTTTGAGGGGCAAAACCACAAAAATTTTTATAATTATTTTCTTTTATTTAATTAAAATATTTTTAAAATTAGCAGATACAGTATTTCCTTTCTATTCAAAAAATTTTTAAAATTAAACTAATTTCTTTTTTTTATTTAAAAACAAATTTAAATTTTAGGAAGTAATCTTTTTTCATTTGTATTTAAAATTAGATTTAATGTATTTTTTTTTAAATATGGCCAATATATTTCAATATATCAGTTTTTAAAGTATTTTTTTTAAAAAATAAATTTCTTCTTAAAATATTTTTTTTTCCCCATAAAAATGACATTACGTCTGTGGAGTCTGAATATTTTTATTTTTATTTTACCCTTTAATTTAAAACGTATCGCACATTAAAAAAAAGAGTACAGTAAAAAATGCTTTTTCCCAAAAATATAAATTTTATATTTCATATGTAGGGGAGCCTTTGTCAATTACTTGTACATACAAATGAATTACTTACCCAGGGAATGTCCCAAGTTAGTTTTTTTAAAAAAAAAAAAATAGGGTAGCATTTAAAAAGATTTTTAATGGAATAAATTTTTAAAAAATTTATTTTACTTTCTTTTGGGGCACACCAAAAAAACACTAAGAAATTTTTATTTTTGTGAGGTCTTTCGAGAGCAAGGCAATGTCTTATCAAACATATTTGGGGTGATTTTGTCTGAAAAAAAAAAGCCTTTCTTCGAAATTTCCTGACAAAAATTAAAAAAATTATTATAAATTGGTTTTATTTCTCAATTAATAAATTTAAAAATAATAAAAACTCCGTCTTCCCAAATAGTTGAAAAATTTCCTTAAAAAAAAAACGTTTAACAAAACTAGCACTCAAACTTTAACTGTCCCCCCCCAAAAACCCTGTTAAAAAAAAGCCAAAAATAACCAGCAAGGCATTGATTTTAGATTTCCCTTTTTAAAATCCCAAATTTTATGGGTAAAAAACTTAACAAGAAACCAGAAAAAAAAGTTAAATATATTTATAGAATATTTAAGTATAAAAAAAATCAAAAACAGTTTTATTTTTCCCCCTGATTTTTTTAAAAAATTTTCCCCTCCCATATTGGGCCCCAAATATAATTTTCCAGTAGGGAAAATCTTTTAGAATATTGGGAACCCCGTCATATTTTTAAAGGAAATTTTAAATAATTATCCCCGAAAAAAAATTAATGGGAAATTTTTTTTTTTTGGGTAAATAAATTTTTTTGAATACCCATAAATGTAAGCCTTTAAATTTCTTTTAAAATCATCTCTCTCTGCAAAAAAATAAATACACCCACAAAGCAATTGTAGACTTGTTCTCTGGCATAGGTAAAATATATTATATGGATAAAATAATCCCATCTAAGCCTTTTGGAAAACAAAAATAAATAAAAAACTGACTTTTTTTTTATTTTCAAAATTGGTAGAGTAAAAAATTTTCAGTTTGCCCAAAACCCCCTTTACCCTGAATATGTTTGAAGTTCAAAATTTAAATATTTTTTGTAGAATTTTTTTCAGTTTTTGGGTGATTAATTTTCAAAACTGTGTCACTTTTTTTTACAATTCGAAAACATAATATATTTTAGGAGCTGAAACCAAAATTTTTTTTGTAACAGCAAACATATGTAGTAGTAAGGAGCTGAAAGCCAACTTTTAAAAAATTTTTATCTGGCCAAACTTGTAGTATCCCCAGGGAGCTGAAAGCCAACTTGTACTGTTTCAGCAAACATATTTAATATCAAAGGGGCTGAAAGGGGCCCAAAATTTTACGTTTCCCCGCAAACAAATGTTGGGATCTAGGAGCTGAAAGAAAAATTGTACTGTATCAGCAAACATTTTGTAAAAGTCTAGGAAGGGTAAAACCAACTTGTAAATGTTTTCAGCAAACTATGTAGTAGTTAAGGGGCTTTAAAGCCAACTTGTACTGTATCCGCAAAAAATATGTAGTAGTCAGGGGCTGAAAAAAACCAACTTTTTTACTGTATCAAAAACATATGTAGTTTGTCCCAGAGGCTGAAAGCCAACTTTTTACTGTTCACAAACATATTAGTAGTCTAAGGAGCTGAAAGCCAACTTGTACGTATCAGAAAAAATATGTAGTAAATCTAGAGCTGAAAACCAACTTGTACGTATAAACAAACATATTAGTATTTTGGGAAACTGAAAGCCAAATTTACTGTTTCAAACAAAAAAATATAGTTGTCTAAAGGAAACTGAAAGCCCAAAAAAGGACTGGGATCAGCAAACAAACATATTTGGTTTAAATTCCCCAGGAGCTGAAAGCCCCCCTTGTACTGTATCAGCAAAAATATAAGGGAGTCTAGGACTGAAAAACCAACTTGTACTGGGTTTAGAAAACTTATTAGGGGAGCAAAGGGGCTGAAAGCCAACTTTTTCTTATCAGAAAAATTTTGTAGTAAATCAAAGGGGCTGAAAGCCAACTTGTACGTATCAGCAAAAAATAAGGGAGTAGTCTAGGACTGAAAGCCAAATTGGGAATGTAAAACAGCAAAAATATTTTAGTTTCCCCCGGAGCGAAAGGGCCCAAATTGTAAATGTATCAGCAAAAAATATGTAGTAGGTCAGGAGGTGAAAAGGGAAATTGTACTGTATCAGCAAACATTTTCTAGTAGTTAAAGGGGCTGAAAGCCAACTTGTAAATGTATCAAAAAACAAAAATAAAACAAAATTCTTGTCAGCCAAGGTAGTTTTTGTTTTAGATTATAGAGTGATATTTTAAAACCTTACAACCGATCAAACCACCCCCCGGGGTTTCCCGACCTATTATGTTACTATTACCAAAAAAAGTTTAGTGTATTAAAATAAAAGTAAAATTTTGTTAAAGGTTTTTTACTAACCCAAAACGATTTAAAAAATAGTTTTATCTATTCTCTGAGTAAGGCTTTTTTTATTAATATGGGTGAAAAAATACCACCTACGGATATTTAAATTTAAAGTTTGGGAAACTCACTTTTTTAACGCTAAGTTTAAATTTCAATATAGGAAAATTTTTGGGTTTTTTTTTTATAATATCCTAAAAAGGTTTTTTAAACCCTGTTAAACTTTCTATGGGAACCGTTGCTATGTTTTATGGAAAAGAACGGGAAACTGAAAATTTTGGGTTTATATTGATTTAAGGGACTCACACCCAATTTTTTTTCATAAAAAATTTTTTTAAAAATAATTTTAAAAAAAAATTTTCGGTTGTAAACAACACACTCTTTTTATTGAAGAATTCAGAGATTTGCAGATAACTTCGGCATAAAAGAAGGGGAAAATTTGGGCGCTATAAGCTTAATTTAAAAGTAATATTTATAGCCCGCTACAACCCCACACTTTTTAATTTTTCGCAGACCGGAAATGAGCCCAATAAAAAGTTTCAAATGTAAAAATCTTGGTTTTTTCCTTTTTGTAAAAAGGAAGGGAAAGACAAGAAATGTGGCTTTGTTTTTTACAATATTGTATTGTGGTTTTCATTAAAAAACAATGCCCTTTTGTATTTACAATTTTTTATTCATTAAAACTGATTTTTGAAATTTTTTTTAAAATTCTAAACCTTTTTATACCCAAAATTTTTTTTTACTAAATTTTTAATTAGGTTGGGTTTTTGGCTCGGGTTTTAAAATTTAAATTTCTAATAAATTTTTTTTTCTAATAAATAAATTAAGTACTCCCGGTTTCGACATGCACAAATTTATAAAGGGATTATTTGTTAAGTGTTTAAACTCCGTTTTTTGTCCCCTTAAGTTTTTTAATTTACGACCACCTCCAATCCAAAAACTTTCGGGAAGGGCAACTAAAATAAGATTCCAAAAAACAGCAATTAATTGGGGAAATTTTTCTTAACGGGAAAGGGTACTTAACCCCCATAAAATTTTTTTTACTTAATACACAAAAACCTATATGCAAATTTGGGTCAAGAAAAATGTCTATAGATAAAGCCGGGGGTTTTTTTTTATGAAGGGAAAAATAAAAGGGTATCGGCCCATTTAAAGGCCCAGCACCCGGGGAAATAACAGTGTGATTTATTCAACATTTATTGGGGCCGTTTTTCCCGTTCCCGTTTCATAAAAACCCCACCCGGGACGGTATTTTCTTGTTTACCGTACGTAAAGTAAATTTTTTTTTCTCTTCGAAAAGTCTCTGTTTGGTTTTCCTTTTACTCAACTTATTACTTATTTTTTTGTGTTTTGTTTCAATGAGATATATTAAGTCAGACTTAAAATTTGGGTTTCAATCATTCCACTAATAAAAATTAAAATGTTTAGTAAAAAATTTTTTTTAAAAAAGGGAAAATTAAAATTTTTATGAAAAAGTGGCCCTTTTTTTAAAGAGGCAAATTTTGGACTAAAAGCCTTCCTTTTTTCCTTACCCTTTTCCTTTTTTTGTATGATTTTCATTTTATTAAATAGGCATGTGGTTTTTATGAAATTGTCCTAGTAAAAATAAAAAACCCTTTGTGATAAACCCATTATACACAAAGGTAGTCTTTAAAATGAAAATAATCCCATCAAACCAACGTTTTTGAAAAATTTTTAAATTTGCCCAAAAATTTAAATTTTTTGAAAAATATGTATTGTAATAAATTAAAAATTAATTCAAAAAAAAACATTTAACGAAACTTAACTTTTTAAACTTTTAGAAAATTAAAAACTAAAAAGAAGAGATTAGGAATTTACACGTTTTTTGGAAAAAATTTAATTGGTGGGCGATATGCCATAAAACATATTTAACTATGAAGGGAAAAAATGTTTTTTATTTCTATTTCAATTTTTATTTGAGTTTTTTAAAAACCATTTTTCAAATATTTATTAAAAAACTAGTCAATTTTTTTACCTTTTAAATCACTTAAAAAAGCTTAGATTAAGTAGTTCACCACACCCCCAAAGTCGGTAGGGAGGCTTTAAATCCAAAATTTAATTTCAAAAATTTTAAAATCATTTAGCCCCTTTTATAGTTCTTGTGATGCAATGATTACAGCAAGGGAGATTTGACAACAATGCCAAAAAAAACTTTTTAAGTATAGCCAAATCCCCTTTAGTAAATTTTACAATCATTGAACTCGATTTTTGCGTATGATATGAAGTTTTTTGCGGGGTTTCAAGTGCACGGGGCCCTATCCCTTCTCCCAGATATCGGGCCACAGAAAAAAAAAAAAAAAGCGAAATGAAAGCTCCTAAAAAGAAAAGGCCCCTTTAAATTTAGTAAAAAAAATTGACTCAATTTTCAGAAGATTTTAAGAACTGTTTCATATAACGGGGGTGATATAAAATACATAAGTTTTCAAAAGCAAATGTTTTCAAAGCGGATAAAATTCCCCACTTTTAGAACATTGATGATTAATCCCTTTTTTTTAAATAAAAACTAATATTTTAAAAAATTAAAAATTTTTTAAAAGTAGACATCAATTTATTTTAAGTTGTGGGAAAAATCCTATTGGAAAATTACTCAACACAATTTCACATTTTCTTTTAAATTAGTAACCCCATCTTAAATATAAGTAATAAAAGAGATGTGGGGAATTCAACCAAAATGTGCTCAAATCAAGGCTTAAAAAATTGGGTTTGGGGATCCTTAAAAAATTTAAAAACATTTACCAAAAATTTAAAAACAATTTTTTTCCTCTATAGTAGTTTGGAAGTTTGGTGAGGAAGTTTTTAAGCCAACTTTTAAACAGTATCTGACGGGTTTTGTTCAAAAAGTTCCCGTTCAATACAAAGTTTTCGTTTTAGCCCCCCAAAAAGTTCTGTACACTTTCTTGGCTTTCAGTGATAACAAATTTTGCCTTTTTGCTTTTGAACAGTGTTTTATTTAAATAAACGCTTACTGTTTTAAAAAATAATGCTTAAGCATTTAAAAAATTACCATTAATGGTATACCACTGTCATAAAAATTTTTTTAAAAAGCCCGTCGGAAAAAGGCCCAAATTTTTTTAAATTTAAAATTTAAATTTTTTATTTTCAAATTTTTTATTTTGAAATTTTTAAACAAAACGTACAATATAAATGGTCCAAAAAATTTTTGGGATTTTATTAAAAAAATGTTCAAAATTTTTTTACACTTGGGAGGGAAATCCATTTTTTAAATGTAAAGATTTAAAGGGAAAATTTTTTTTTCAAACAATGTTAAAAATTAAATTAAAGAAAATTTTTAAAAATTTAAAAAACCCCCTTTTTAGATAGTTTTTGACTGACAACGTCTTTTAAATTTTGGTTGCGGCTCGGAGTCCCCTCATTTAAAAAGTGTTAAAAGCCCGGGAAAAGTTTTTATGCCCCCTTTCCGTGGGGGCCCCGCCCCGCACGGGAGGGTTCCCCGCACGGGATAAAAGCAGATAACTTTTTTATTTTGGGAAAATGTGGGGTTTCTTTGATTCGTCATTTTTCAAAAAACTTCAACAATTTTTGGTTAAAAAAAATTTTTAAAACGGGTATTTTTATTATCGTAAACTATGATTGATTATTTTAAATTTTTTAGGGTTGAAAACAAAAAATTGGAAAAAAAATGGTTTATTGGGGGTGTCATACTATTGAAAAAAATTTGATAGTGTTAAAATAAATTTAAATTTGTTTTAATTTACTCTTTCAATCAATTTAAAATTTTATCCCCATTGGAAGAAACAGCAAGTATTGCTAGTCCAAAAATTTAAAATAACCCAAAATTTTAAACCTCTAATGTATAACATGCGACCTAAAACAAAAAGAACCCCAAACCGAAAAATTTTCCCAGCCGGAAAAAAGGGTTTTTTTTCTGTTTTGGCCCGAAATTTTTAAAATTTTTAATTTTTGTAAATGTTTTTTTTTCAACTTTTCCAATTTTCAAAAAAACAAAAATTTAATTAATTTCAAATTTTGTTCAATGTTTTTGTAAACAAAATTTTTTCTATAGTTAAAATTTGTGGCAATTCTTTTTTTCAATTTTTAATTTCCCTTTTTTCCCATTTTGCAATTTAAAAATTTCATAACAATAAATAATTTTACCGAGAAAAAGACGTTTTTCACTTAAAAACCCTTTGGGCCCCTTTAAAAAAAGGGCTTTTCAGGAAATAATTTTTTTTTTTTTTTTGAACTTGTGTTTAAAATCCGAAAATTAAATTTTTTTTTTTTTTTATTTTTATTTAAAATTTAAAAAGTACAATTTTTTTGAATCAATAAAATAAATCCTTTGGGGTTTATACTTTATTAGAACTTTTTAAACCTTTGGGGTTTGTTTATTGTGTTTTTGGGGGCATTTTAAAATAATTTTTGACCCAAAAAAGGGTTTTAAAAAACAATTGTAGTGCTGCCCGAGATTAGGTGCCCCTTTCCAAATTTTTGTGAGCAAAGGTTTTTTGTGGTTCATAAAAAAAAAGGTTCTAGGCTCAAAAAAAAGGTGTAAAAAGTTTTTAAAAAAAAAGGCATTTTAAATTTTGGAATTTTTACTCTTAAATTTTTTTGGGCTTTTCTCAAAAACCCTCAAAAATTTTTTAAATTTTTTTTAAACCTTTTTTTTAAAGTTTGTCTTAGTGCTTTTATTGTTTTTTTTTAAATTTTTTTCTTCCCAGAAATGAAACCCAAACGGGTATTTAAAAATGGTTGGGTTTTCCTCCATATTTTCTTCATTGTTTTTATTTTTGGTTTTTTAAACATTTAAAAACAAAATCGCCCCAAAATTTAAATTTTTATTTGAAAGTTTTTCGGATTTTAAAAAAAAATTTTATGTTTTTTTTTTTTTTATTAAAAAAGCAAAAAGAGGAGGGGGAATTGTTTTCTCAAAAAATTTTGGTGTTGTTTAATTTTTTTTTTTTATAGTTTTTATATTTTTAGTTGTTGATTAAAAAAAACCACCCAAAATTTTGGGGCCCAAAATTTTTTTTGAATTAAAAAAATTTTGGTTCAAAAATAAAAAACTTAAAAAAACAAAAAAAAAAAATGAAAAAAATTTTAAGTAAAAAAATTTTTGGGGGTTTTTTTTTTTTTTTTTTAAAAAATAATTAAAATTTTTAATTTTGTTAATTTTTGAATTCCCTTAAATTTAAACCAAAAAGGAAAAAAAAATTTTTCGAAGGGGAAAAACCTTTGTGGTTTTATTTTAAAAAAAAGGTTGGGGGGGGAAACATAAACCCCAAATTTTAAAAATTTTAAAAAGGAAAAAAATTAGTAAGCTAATCTTTATTTTTGGAAAAAAAATTCCCCCCCCCAACTTTTTTAAATAGGTGTTTTGGAACGGGGGCCTTTTAAATAAAAAAACCTAAAAAATATTCAACCCCAAGTTGAGGTTTGCCCCAAAGTTTTTTGGGGGGAAAACCCCTGTTGTTTAAATTAATTTTAAAGGGCCTTTCCCGAAAAGGAAAAATCAAAAAATAAACATTTTTACCCGAAGGGCTTTTCCGGGGCAAAGGAAAATAACAAAAAAATTCTCAAAAAAAAAAATAAAAAAACCCCCTTTTGGAAAGTAGGTTGAGAATATGCCAATGAAATTTTCCTAAAACGGAAAGCAATGTTTTATTAATTAAATTGGGCCCCTTTGGGTTTTTGTTATTTTTTTGAGAATTCAATATTATAGGGGGGAAGATTTAAAAAATTTTTCCCCTCCTTTCCCCCGTTTCAAATTTTTCCCCCTTTTTTTAATATGTCCAAAAACCAAAAACTTGAAAACCTTGAACACCCCTTCCTAAAAACCGGAAGAAGAATTTCAATTCAAACCCCCTTTATTCCTGGGGTTCTTTTTTAGATTGATTTCTTTAGGCTTAAAAGTTGAACTTTTGTACCTAAAAGGAAAAACGTTTCGTTAAAAACCCAAACCTCCTGTATACCCTTTTTTGCCTTTTTGGTAAAATTAAAATATAATTACACCAAAAACTATTACGTTTCGAAAATAACGGAAATTTTAAATTTTGTATACCCCCGTGTCTCTTGTGTAGTAGTTGATAACAGTAGACTGTTACAAAAGCTTAGCAAATTATTCACGTTCGGCTGGACAGAGCAACGTTTTGGGATTTTTTTCAACCCGCTTGTATACCCCTGCTCTTTTGTAGTAGTTTAGATTTAAACCCGTAACTGTGAACCCCTTGAACTTTTTTCACGTAAGGCTGGGCAGAAGCAACGTTTTCAGTTCCATCACACCCGCTTTTATTAAACCCCCCCCTTTGTCTTTGTGTATAGTTTAGGTAACCAGTAGAAATGTGACCCGCTTAGTAAAAAATTTTTAAAGGAAGGTTGGAAGAGAAAGGTTTAAATTCTTCCAAACCCGGGTTGTATACCCCCGTGCTCTTGTTTTAGTAGTGGGAGAGTAACATAGATGTGACCGCCCTTTGCAACTTATTCACGTACGGGCCCGGCCGAGCAAAAGTTCGTTTTTTTCCCCAAAACCCCGCAAAGTTAAAATTTTTTTTGTGTCTCTTGTGTAGGGGTTTTAGAGTAAAACCCGGTTTAACCCGTGACACGCTTAAGAACAAATTCACCCTTAAAAACTGGACAGACGCAACGTTGCCCGTTTCCTAAACCCCACCCGCTTTTATACCCCCGTTTTCTTTGTTTTGTGTAGGTTAAAAAGTAAATGTGGTACGCTTAGCAACTTATTCAACGTACGGGCCCGGGCAGACGCAACGTTTTCGTTTTAAAAAACCCGCTTGTATTAAACCCTTGGGCTCTTTTTGTAGTAGTGTAAGTAACCAGTAGAAATGTGCCGCTTTGTAACATATTCAAAGTAAACTGGACAGACGCAACGTTTGCGTTTTTAAATCCCCTTGTATACCTCGTTCTTTGTGTATAAATTTTAGATAAAAGTAGACTGTGGGCAAAGCCCTTTGAACCAAATTTACGAAAACCCCGGACAGACCAAAAAGGCGAGTTCCATCCCCAACCCGCTTGGGATACCTCCCTGGCTCTTGTGTAGTAGGTTTTTGAGTAACAATTGGGCTTTTTACACGCCTTTGGGGGAATTATTTTACTTACGGCTGGACAGGGGCGCCAAAAATTTCAGCCATCACACCCCTTGTAAACCCCCGGCTCTTGGTAAATAGTTTAGAGTAACCCCGTAGACTGTGACACGCTTTTAAACAAAATTTACGTAAAGGGTGGGGCAGACCAACGTTGCAGTTCCCATCACACCCGCCTTGTTACCTCGTGGTCTTTGTGTTTGTAGTTTTAGAGTAACCTTAAAAGGGTGTGAAAACGCTTGAACTTATTCAAGTAAGGCTGGACAAAGCAAAAGTTTTGCAGTTTCTTTTAACCCCCCCCGGCCTTTTTAAAAAGTGTAATCCAGGGGGGGATGTGGTTTGTTTGAACTTAGACGGTGGACGGGCCCCCCTTTGGGGGGGTTTCCACCCAAAACCCGGGGGGGTTTTAACCCCGGGTTTTTCTTGGGGGAGGGGGGGGATGTGGGGGGGGGGGTAGGGTTTTTTGACACCTTAATAACCCCAACACGTAAAGGTGGAAAGACCAACCCTTGCAGGTTTTATCACACCACTTTTTTATACCCCGTTTTTCTTGTTGTAGTATTTAGAGAACTAGAGGAAATTTTTGACCGCATTTTGAAAATTATTTACGTAAGGTGGACAAGCAAAAATTGCCCGTTTTCAACCCGTTGTATACCCCCGTTCCCCTTGTTTTAGTAGTTTAAAGTAAAACCAGTAGACCCGTGAACCGCCCTTTGGAAAAATTTTTCACGTCGGGGGGACAACGCAAAAGTTGCGGTTTCCTTTAACCCCCCGCCTTTTTTACCCCCGTTGTTTTTGTGTTTGTGTAAGGGGGTAAAACCCGGAGACCCGGAACGCTTTACAACTTATTTACTTTCGGTGGACAAAACGCCCAAAGGTTTTCGATTTTAATCCATACCCCGGCCCCTTTTTACCCTTGTGTTCTTGTGTTTTTAGTGTAGAGTAAACCAGTAGACCCGTGGCCGCTTAGTAACATATTACCCTAAAAATTTGGGCAAAACGCAACTTGCGTTCTATCAACCCGCTTGTATACCTCCCTGTCTCTTGTGTAGTAAAATTTGATTAAAAAAGTAACTGTTGGGCAAAGCTTTGCAACTTTTTCAAACCTTTCGGGTGGGGCAGAGCAACCTTTGCAGTTTTATCCAACCCGCTTTTAAAACCCTCGTGCTCTTGGTGTAGTAGTGTAGAGTAACCAGTAGACTGTGAACCTTAGAACTTATTCAGGGAAAGGGTTGGGCCGACCCCAACGTTTTTCAGTTCCATCACACCCGCTTGTATACCCCCGTGTCTCTTGTGTAGTGTGTAAGGGAACCAGTAGATGGGGACACGCTTAGAACTTTTTCAAAGTAAAGGGTGGACAGACGGGAAAGTTGCAGGGTTTTATCAAACAAACCCCCCCTTTTATACCTCGTGTCTCTTGTGTATAGTTTAGAGAAAAGTAGACTGTGAACCCCGTTTTGAAAATTTTTCACCCTAAAAGGGTGGACAGAGCCCAAAGTTGCAGTTTTTATCAACCCGCTTGTTAAAAAAACCCCCGTGTCTCTTGTGTATTGTTTTAAAAGTAAACCGGGTTTCTGTTTACCCTTAAAAACTTATTTTACGTACGGTGGAAAACCAAATTTTTCCGTTCCCTTTTTTTTAACCCGCTTGTATTTTTCCCCCGTTTGGGCTTGTGTAGTAGTGTAAGTAACCAAGGGCTGTGAACCTTAGAAAATTATTCACGTACGGCTGGACAAAAACGCAAAAGTTGCTGTTTTTTTTAAACCCCTTTTATCCCCTTTTGTCTCTTGTGTAGTAGTGTAGAGGGAAAATTTTAGACTTTTGACGCGCTTAAATTAAATTTTTCACGTACGGCTGGTTGACCCAACCCTTGCCGTTTTTATCCCACCCGGGCGTAAACCCTACGTGTTTTTTGTACCCTAGTGTCTCTTGTGTACCCTAGTGTCTCTTGTGTTTGTTGTGTTGAGTAACCCCTTTAAACCCTTACACCTTACCCAAATTTTTCACGTCGGTGGAAAAAAAAAACCCAAAGTTGCAGTTTCCCCTTAACACCCTGCCCTTTTATTTCCCCCGTTTCTCTTGTGTATTGTTTTTGAGTAACCAAATAGACTGTTACAAAAATTTTAACAAAATTTTTCACGTTCGGCTGGAAAGGGGCGCAACGGTTTTCAGTTCCACACAAACCCGGGTTTTATTTTCCCCCGTGTCTCTTTTGTGTATTTAAAAGGTTTAAACCCGTAACTGTGCCCCCCCTTAGCAAATTTTTTCACCCTTCGGGTGGAAAAAGGGGGAAAGTTGCAGTTTTAATCACACTCGCCTTGTTACCCTCGTTTTTTCTTGGGTTGGTCCCGTTCTCCCAATAGCTTTTAACCCAAACCCAGGGGGAAAAAGATAGGATATAAAGGAAATTTTGTGTATATACTATAAGTTATTTGTTTGTTTTTTTTTTTAAATTAACCTTTAAAAAATTTTTTTTTAGTTTTAAATTTTTTTCCATTATGTATGTAAATATTATTTGATTTTTGCCTAATAGTCTAATTATAACTAATTAATATTATTTTTGTAAAAACATTAAAAGAATCTATTAAATGTATATAAAAATATTGTTTCCCTTTTTCACATCAATTAGACAATTTTTAAAAAGTTAAACTTAACCCAAAATACCCACACTTTCATTTAAAAAATGTTAAAAAAATTGGGTCATGCCCACCTTAAAAAAAAAATTTAAAAAAAATCTAAAATTTAAACCCCAAAAACCCCAAATTTAAATCAAAAATTTCCCAACCCCCCAAAAAATTTTTTCTTTAAAAACCCCCCTTTCCCCCAAAAAACCCAAACCCCCCAAAATTAAATTTTTTCTAAGGGTTTTCAACTGTTCCATCCCTGTTTAAAAAAAAAATATTTTATAAATTTTATAAAGTTAAAAAACTTTTTATTTGTATGACATATTTATAAAGGTTTAATTTGAAATGAGATAACTTCCCGGGGGGAATGGCCAAACTGGAAATTTGGTTTTAAACCCCCAGAAAAAAGGCCAAACTCTCGATAAAATAAGTTCAATTTTTGATTAACTTTACTTTTTAAATTCATTTTAAATTTCAAACAGAAAAAGCACATACTATTCCCTTTTTTATAAAACGGGGGTAGTTAAAAAAAACACAATAACAAAACAAGTTTTAAAAAATAAATAACACATTTTTTATTTTTGGGTAAACGCAATGTATTTTTTTACAGTCAACTTTTTTATAGGGGGTAAACGGTCAACCCCACTTTTTACTAAGAAGTAAAAATAAAAACTTGTTGTTTTATAAACTTGATAATTTTTTTATTTCCCTTTACACAAATTACAAATTTCTTAAAAATTTATTTTTTTTTTTTTTTTTTTTTTTTTTTTTTTTTTTTTTTTAAAAGGCAAAAAGGTTTTTTGGTTATAGTAGTAAAAATGCCCATTTTAAGGGTAAAAGATGCGTAAAGTTTTATATTGTTTTAAAAACAGAGTGATAGATCTTTTTTTAACCCTGGAAAAATTATTCACGCTTGTTTTTTTAAAAAAGTTTTTTAATATTTTTGTAAACAATTGGGTTTTTAAAAATCTGGGGAAAATTAAACCATTTAAAAAAAAGTTTTCACCTTCAAAAAAAAGTTTTTTTTTTTCTACCGGATTAAGGGTACAAGTTTATTAAGTACTATAAAACCCTTGGGCCTTTAAATTCCCAAAGGGTTTAAATTTTATATCAATATTGCAATTAAAATTTATAAATTTTTACGTACAAATAAATTTTTTTTATTTTTAAATGATGGGAATTTGTTTTAAAAGGGAGGAAATTTTCGACTTGAGTGTTTTTATGGGAAACACTTAAATTTCACGAGAGTGGATTAAACCCGTAAAATTACAGGGGAAATTTCATTTTTAAAAAATGTTTAAAATGTTTAAACCTATAAGCACCACTTGTTTTTGGGGGTTTTCAGTTTGATAAAATTTTTTCATTTCCCATAACCCTTTTTGGGAAACCCCATCATTCCATTCAATAGTTGTGTGTTTTTTCCAGTTTTTCAGTAATACCAAAAAAAACCACGTGTTGTGTTTTTGGGTTGTTTGGGGGCACTTTAAAATTGGTAAATGGCCGGAAAATCCTGTTTTTTAATTGAAGAATTTAGTTTATTTTTTTTAAAACATTTTTCCAAAAAAAGGGTTTTTTTACTATTGTATTTTTTTATGCAAAAAAGACGAAAATTTTTAATGACAGGGTTTTTATGGTTTCACATTTAACTAATTACTTTCGAAATTCTTTTTTTTTTTCAAGGTGTGTATACTTTTTTTTTGTGGTGTGTTTTATGTGTTGTGAACAGTAGATGTAGCTTTAAAGAGGGGTCTTTACAATAAATGTTCTTTTGGGGCAGACATTTTAATAAAGAGTTCTCCAATTTTGGGTTTTTCGAAGATTAATTGCTGCGCCACTAGTTACAGCATAACTCAAAAATTTTGTCGAGTAATTTAGATTTAAAATAATAGTTTTTTATAAGGTTCTACCAAAATGGGTCATTTTTAGGATATGTTCAATAGATGAAAATATAAACATCCCATACCAAACTGCTCGCATGAATGGCCTATACCTCGTCACGATTTAATTACAATATCATAATTTAGAAATGGCCTGAAAATTTTGTATTTTTGTTTTATTTTTTCAATTAAAGATATTATTTCAGTTTAAAATTTACTTTAATAGTAATAACTTTTCATGGGGGCTCATAAACATTGTGCGCAAATTTAATGAATTTTATGAGAAGAGAATTTATTGTCAAATACATAAAAGGGAAAAAGAAAATTTGGTATGCGGCGTTATGAAAACGGGAAAAATGAAATGCCTTATCTGTTTTCTGATGCGGGGGGCGAAATAAATGGAACCTTTTTTTTTATTTAAACACTAACTTCTTTGCTTGACAACAAGTCCCTTTTAATTGGTTTTTTAAATCTTGCTTTGAAACTATAAAAAAATATTTTTTCAAATAGCAAAACATACTGACCTTTATTATTATGGATTGAAAAAACATGTACTTATTGTATTTTTTTTTAAAAAGGCGTTTTTCTACAGCTAGCTTATTAAACACACTGAAGTTCTTAATACTTCTTTTTTAAAAGAAAAATAACATTAGTATGGGGAAAATTCCATAATATGCCCATCATACTTCGACATGGGGGTAACAATGTTAAATAATTCAGTCGTGGTTTAAATTTTTACAGATCAAACAAATTATATCAAATACATTAAATTTAGCTTGAGGTTTAATTTTCCACCTTTACATATACAAGGGATATTGTAATTCAAAAACAATAAAAAATATTCAAACCATCATATACATAATTAATAAAATATAATCCAGTAAAAACGTGGTAAAACATTTATAAAATACCAACCTGTAAGTGCAATTTTTTTTTTTAAACATCGCAAAAAAACACTATGAATAAACAATGGGCGAAAATTATTTGTTCTCTCTAATCCCTGCTCAATTTAATAAAACTTTTTTTTTAAATGTTAAATTAAAATAACTTCCTTAAGACAATATTGGCAATACAAATAAATTTTGAATTTTTGTTTAAATTTGCTGGGGGGGTTTCCCCTAAAAAGGGGCTAGATTTCAATTCTCAAAACGAGTTTTTTACTGTTTTGAAACACATAACGTTCGAAAATTTTATTACCTTAAAAACTTACATTTTCCATTTTTCTTCACTTCATTTCTGCTAGTTTGCTTTTATTTTTTACCAAAATAGTGTTGTTGCCATAGTATTTACGTTCTTGATTCTAAAAAACTCCGATAAAAACTATATATTAAAATTATAACAATATATTCATGATTGCGATATTTATTATTAGAAAAAAAAAAATTACAAACATTTAGACATTGACCAATAAAAAAAAATTTCCGTTTGAACAGCAAAAGGCCGTTTTAAAGATGTAAAACCCCTACTTGGATAAATGTGGTTATTACAATTTTTTTTGAAAGGAAATCTTTCTTCACATTCGATTTATTAACAGCAATATATCATTCTGATCAACCATGAAGATTTAATGAGAAACATTTGTCATGTCTTTTTTTTCCTTTTCACTTCGCTGTATAATTTGATTCACGAATTTTTTTTCTTTTTTTTTGCAACAGTTAACGTCACTTTTTTTTTTTGAGGGAAAAAATTAATTTAATGGCCAGTATTATCGGGTTAAAAGTTTATCGAACATCCCAATCAAGCAACATTGGCTTGGCTGATGCTTGGATGGGTGACCGTTGAGAAATCCGGGTCCTTGCAAGCACCCCCGGGCCAGTAGGGGTTCGAAAATTATTTTTAATTTTCCCTTAAAATAAACCTTTTGACTTGACTCTTTGATTTTCACTATGTCTAAAAACCCGGGGTCCTTGCAAGCACCGCCGCCATTTATGGAGGTTGAAATTATTTAATTTTCCCTGGAAAAAAAGCCCTTTTTTGACTTGACTCTTTGATTCACTATTCAACAATCCTCTAAAAAAATCAAATTTTTTTAAATGCGTACTACAAAATTTTTAATATGCAATAGACACACAAAATATATACGGGTACCAGTAAAAGGAAGAAAAATAAGTAAAATTTTGGGGATTATTTTAGGAACAAAGCCTGCAAAAAAACTTCCCTCGTAAATCGCCCCACGCAATTCGGTCATAAACAATTTTTTCTGACGTTGTCGGGAAATTAATGTCTAAAGGTATTTTTTGTATGCATAGATAAAACATTATGTTATGTTTATATTTAATTCGTTCATACATTTTTTTTATCCTCAAATTTCACATTCATCACAATTACTTAGAGACCAATGAAATCTTTTTCTAACGCTAACCCAAAAAGTACGGGGTGACAACCAAAATCCTAAATGTGACTCGGTGATACCAATTTAAAATAACACTTCATTCAAAATTTCAAAGGGTTTACAGTTTTTATCGAATGGAGAGACAACAAAAAATGAAATGTTTTCAACTCCTAAAGAAATGGGTTTTTCCCTACTTCACCCCAAACAAATAAACATTTATCGATTTTATTCATTGATTTATGTATTATTTTTGGTTTTTGAAAGGGGCTTACCCAATTTTTTTGGGAAATTAATTTTTGATCTTTATCAAATTTAAGTTTTTAATTATTTTTAATAAATTTTTAAATCAAAAAAAAATACTTTACTTTTTTTTACATAAATAAAAATTTGGCAGCGACTATTCTTTACTTAACTTTTTTAAATCCATTAAAAATTAAATATGTTTTGTACAGAAAAAAATTTTTTTGGTTTAATTATCTTAAAAAAAAAAGAAACTCCCTACTTTGAGTTTTTAATAGACAATATACTATCTATAAACCCCAATGAACTTTAATGAAAAACTGAAGCACTAAATAACAAACTGTCTAATATATTGCGATGGCTCAGATACTTGCCCTTCCACTGTCGACATCTCTTTAACCCAACTTTAATGACATTTTTTACAACCACAAATGCGGTACTTTTTTAATTTTTTCTATGAACATCGAAATACAAAGCTCATTATAATTTTTTTTGGGCCCTAGGTAAATCTTGGATTCTGGAGTTTAACCTGCATCAACTTTTATTTTATTTTTTATGTATATTAATTTTTGTAAAAAATAAAATGGAAAATTTCAAAAAACTTTTTTTTTATTTTTTAAATCGTATCATATTTAGATTTTATTAATTTAAAAGTAAGTTATTAAACAAAAATCCAACTGGGGTTTCCGTATAGTTCGTAATTTTAAAAAGCAAAATAAAAAAAGAAAAACTTGTTTGGGAAATTACAACATCTTTTTTTAAAAAAATCAATTCTTTCTCGAAGTACAAAAACACATTATGGGGTTGTTACGTATTACAAAATAACTACTCATTCAGGGTTTTTCCGTAAATTTGGGGGTTTTAAAAACTACAGGTATACTAAGCTTAGTTTTCTAATTAAAACATTTTTTTATATAAAGTTTTTAAAACATTTCTTCTCAAGAAACTAAGAAATAGAAGAAAATCTCATATGAATTGAATGGACCAAAGGTTTCCCCAAAGGGTTTTTCTGATTAATACCTTGATTTCTCGCCCTCCTTCTACTTTCCCCTTTAAGAATAATAAAAATGTTCCTCCCTTTGATCTAAACTTAAAAAAAAATATGTTTATAGACATTTATTTTCATTTTCATTAAATTTATTTAAAAAATCTCTTTTCCCAAAATTTTCGGTCATGGGGGTAAAACCTCTGTGGGACTATGAATGAAAAAAAAGTAATATTTGTAAATTTTTATCCTAAAGTTGTTTTTAAATATTTAAAAAAAATTTACTAAAAAGGAATACAAAAAAAATTTCAATTTTTAATATTGTTAAACTTGTTTTACTTTGCCGAAAGGAAAGCTCCTCCAAATAAAAATGGTTTCCCAAATTTGGTTAAATAACTTGTTTGTCTACAGTTAAAAATTTTTAATTCCCCAAATGTACACCATGACTGAGCTTAAAACAATATCATAATATATGTATAATCAAGGAATACACAGGGGAGGGGTGTGATATCAAAGTCGTACAGTTATATAACTTGGATGTTTATATTTATATGAACAATTTAAAAAACTCATCAAAACATTGCTCCTGTTTTAAATTATTAATAACTCGGTAGTCATAACAACTCTACAAAATTTACAAATTTTTATTTTTTAAGGCCCAAACAAAGTAAGAAATTCATATTAAGATAGTTTTTATCTGCTTTTTTTGTCGCTTTCGTTTCTAAGGGAAGAAATAATATTTTAATTGATTTAAGGTAAAGATTAAATTTACAAAATGGTCTCTACATAAATCTGTTTAAAAAAAGGGTCAGAAAAATAAATTTTTTTAGCTTCAAAATGGGGGTGTACAAATAAAATGGAAGATTGCAAACAAATTTAATTATAGAATTGGATACTCCTAGTGGATTTTTATCAAAATTTTTTTCGACTATTAAGAATAAGTTAGTATCACTAAAAATTTTTTAGTAAAAATACTTGCAAAATGTTTTTTTCTTAAAAAAAATTTTTTACAAATTTTAGGCTAACATCGGACGGGGGAAAAGCTTTAAAAGAATTTTAAAGCTAAAGCAATCTGAACACAAACAAAATGTATTTAAATCGATTTATTTTTATTATACTAAATCAAGAAACTAAAAATAAAACATTACAACAATAAAAAGGTAATTTATCTTTTTTTTAAATAAAAGAGAACTTCGGGGCAACATTAAAATAAAACCCACAAATAAATAAAATTTTTTACATCTAAAGAAAACATCTGATTATCGATTAAGGGTTTGTATTAAATATTAAAAATTTTAATCAATTCGAAATGTTTCACACACAATGTCTTGTTTGAAATATAAAAATCCAAAATATTTTAAAAAACTTTCTCCGACAAATACCCTAACTTTTTTTGGGTGGGTTTTGGAAAACCCCTAAAATTTTGTTTTAAAAAACTAAAGGTATCTCAACAAATGTGTTTTTTTAAATTAACTTCTGAAAAAAATAGTATTTTTTTTTT
>NW_025779954.1:0-23265 GCF_021130785.1 Homalodisca vitripennis
ATGAGATTTTAATTGCCCAGTAACCTTGGGTCTATTATACCACAACTGGAGATGAGTGTATAGGCCTTTTGGCTTTTAGACTTAAAACTTCCTTACATTTTACTCATTTTTAGATACTAGCTACGAATACGAAAGAATGTATTGGGATATTGACAGCCACTCAAAACTTCAATCGTTATTGCTTGGTAGCTTAAATAAAAATACAAAATATATTTTGCTTCTTCCAAATTTCCGTACCATTGGACCTGCCACTAATTACCCAAACTCAGTAACGCAGCTATGGTTGGAAAAAGCTGATTATTTTTGAAGTGTTGCAGATATATTTAGCTCCAGACTTTATCTTTCTCTTAGGCGCTGCAACTGAAATAAATCGTGTTCCCAACAAATGCAATATCTTACGTGCATTCAAAATATCTTTCTAAACAGTATACAATCTCAAGTTGAGCGGCATGATTCAGTTGAGGCTGTGAATGTTTAAGTGTTAAACCGATTGTGGGGGTTTCCTTTTAACTTTTTTTGTTGTCGTCACAACAAAATACTTTTTAAATTTTTTTTTTTAAATCGCTTTCGTTGTATATGAGTCGAGATTTAAGAAGTCTCAAGCAGCGTCAGATTTTAGACGCTTGCAGCTAAGAAGGGGAAGGTGTCGATTCTCGAGCTTAACTCAAACTTTTTGTATTTGAATCAGTCCTTCCTATTCACATCGTTATTAAAAAGATTCAAAGTATTGCTCCCAAGTGTGCTTTTGGATCAGTGTCAGTTAACATCGTAGTTCTCTTAGTGTGCAACGCTGGATGAGATATGTGGGAGGATGCAGGGGGTGCTTAATGTAATAAAATTATGACTATTATCTAAAAAATAAAAATTGATTTATTCATACCGATTTGATAAAAATGGTGAAAATACTTCGATATATTACTCTCTTTCCAATGGAACGCCTCGCAGTACTTCTTATAAACCTTCAGCTTGGATGTTTCCCCAGTGAATCCACAGTGCTGTCCCTTCATCTCTCTCTTCTGCATAATTGTGGAACAAAAATTATCAGGTCGGAGCTATGTCAGGGCTCTGTAAGTGAGATTGGGGCTCCACGGGGGGGGTCTTGTTCTGAGTAGGGTAGTTGAGAAAACGAATGCCGTGTGTGGCTCGGGGGCATTTCGTGGTGGAGAGCTTTAGCATGACTATAATTATCAGGCCGGACGCGGCCGATCCGGCGTTTCAGTCTCATGCACCTTCAGATAATGAACTGCGGGTTAACAGTTTTTTCTTGCGGTACAAAACTCAATAATGGACGATTCGTCATAAGAAGACTGATCAGCATTTATTTTGATACGGCGCCATGCTCATGTGCTCCTTTTTGGAGTAAGGGAAGAGGTATTGTATGTACTCCACTGGGGTGCTTCTGCCCTTTTTGGATTTTGGATTTTAATGTGTCCTTGATGCTTTTTTATAACACATATTTGCTAAAGAAAATGTGTGCTTTGGTTTATTCGGTCAATTGTTTCACTACTGCAGGGTTGCCACATTTCGATTTTAATGTTTGAGCTGACGCATTATTCTCCAAATCGACTTATTTTAATTCTTCATGAAACTGAAATTTCGTTATTATCATTTACAAAGGGGGAATTTTAATATTTAAATGTTGATATTAGAATCTAATTATGCATTTCCTAAGATCTGCTAAAAATTTAAATTGGCCCATTTTTTATATCTTGTAGTGTGAAAGAGAGCCCTGGCGTGGATTTTTGTAAACTCATAGAATGAGGTAATATCTTATAGAACAAATTTAGGTCACATATGTTTGGTTTATTGCTTTTAATTTTTGAAAAATATCAATTAAACCAAAAAAATAATTTTCGTTTTTTTTCATATCTTAAAAAAAAATCAATTTACTAATTTCAACTCATTACGAATTTTTTCGCTTATACAAGCAATCACTTAGAAAAAGATTGTTGCAAAAAAACCAAATTAGTGAAAATGCTTCTCTTAATCAATTTATACATATTTTTGATATGATTACGCGAGAAATTCCAATTTTTATCTGGTGTCCATTCTGTACGAAAATATTGTAAAACTGATTCTCCCGGTACTCTGTAGGGTACTAAGAGAATTATACTTAGCACCAAACACGAAGTGTATAGCCTTTTACACCAAACATTAATAATGAAGTGTATTAACAATATTTAATTATCTACTTCTGTTAGCACTGGGTATAAATTATTCTGGTGTTTTATTGCTTTAAAATAATGGCTTATAAAACTAGATTGTAAACTGCTTTGTTGTAACCCGATGAATAGTGAGTAAACTATGATTTAATATTGGAAAATTAAAGTAACTCACTCCTTGTATGTCCAGGGCTTTGTCCTGCTTCTGGTCATCCCATCGTTGTTCCTTGTGCTACTTCTGTGACTATCTGTTTGATGAGCAAAAGTTAGAAGCTATGCAGCGACAACACTTTAAAATTATTTCTACTAAAACATTAAATTATAATTTTCCTTGTTGTTCTCCATGGATATAAAATAATATTTTACTTAAAACTACTGCTTACTTTTTACCTGTTACTTACATTGCTGACGTCACGAATACTTAATAGTTATAAACGCTTGTTGTCTGATTACCCCCACTAATATATTTTAGGGGGCACAAAACTGGTAAATAAAACTTAACAATAAAGATTCTTTATAAAGTTTATTTTCCCCGTACTCTGATAAATGTGTATCATTATTAGTGTTTGGATGCAACATCTAGGGAGGAAACTGTACGACATGACATGTCATACTATTGCTAATTATTCTATCAATAGTTTATTTTAAAAAATGCAAACTCTTTTTCGGATTTTTGGTTGTGTAATAATCAATCTATCCTTTTGGGGCAGATTTTAACTACACTTTAAACGTCCTTTACTAAAGATACAAAGCAAATTTATGCGGGATTTGTATTTTAAGGGGAGCGGGTCGTTCCTATCCCGCGCATTGTTTAAATTTACAAACTTTAAGGTAACATGTATTGTCATTTCAAAACTATAGTAGTGCTTACAAACCTTCAAATTTTTATGTCGGCAATAGAGTACTCCTTTAGAAACCATCTCTTGCAAACTTTTAGTAAAAGAATCTTTTAAAAAAAATTTTTTAGGAATTTTTAAATATTGTGTGTAAAAAAATTTATTTTTTTATACCATAAAAGAAATGTTTTTTTCTCATTTGTTTTTTTTAGATAGAATGATAAAAGAGGCAAACAACCATTTGGAATTGCAACTGTTCTATGCATACACAAATTTTCAATTTCTCTAGCATTTATAGTTTTTGGAGAGACATGTACCTTTAAATGAATAAAAAAACCCAATTTCGGGGGAATGTCCCGGGAAGGCACAAAATTAAAAATGTACTGCTAAACTATCCTTTTGGTGCTAAAAACATCCCTGCTCCGTTACTCAAGGGTCTTCTGGGTCTTCATTTTTCCTCTTCCTAATGCTAGTTTTCTTTCCTCCTAGCAACTCTAGCCTCCTTGGTCATGTCTAATAGCAGATTTTTCTGCACTTTTTCATTCGTATTGTATTCAATATTTCGCAATGCGGGCAAACAGACCTTCTCGCTCAGTTTGAGTCCTAGCTTGTTATACACATTCCAATTTTGCTGGTAAATCCCATTATTAAAAGTTTAAAAACTGCATCATATATGCCAAGTTTTTGAGTGTTTATAGCCTTTATCAAATAAACATTTTTATTTAGGCACCTTAGACCCAGACGGCATTGTTGAAACTTTCGTTCTGGTTTTGAAGTTCTTTTGGTGAAGGCATTTTTTTTAGAAGATCCGGATTTGGCTTATAAATCTCTATAAAATTGGTTTGAATCTGTTACATCACTGCAAATGGCAAATTGTGTGACTTATGGACTGAAAAGTGTGATGTAGGGCTTCGGCTTTATTATAACCGCACCACGACTCCGGGCTCCTTTGGGACTTTGGCCATGTTGCGGTTAGGGTGATAGGAGTGGTTCATCATTCGGATATTTTGTGGAAATAAGTTGCCCACACTTTTCTAACCATTTGTTGAAGATCTGAGCCACTCTTTTTATAGCTAGGCCATTATATTCTTGCAGCTTGTCTATGTCATTATTTGTTAGCCTTTTCTTGCCCCCTATTGCTCATATTTATCTTTTCGTTTTGTTTTTTCCCAACCGTTTCTTCAATTCCCGTAGTCTGCTCCCCATTCTCTTGTTTTGACGATGGATTGACGCTTTCCAGTTTTTTTACTTCTTCGTCATCTCTCCTTATGGCTTATCGTCAACCACCTTTTTATAACCATTGCTGTCTCCATCACCTAAGTGATCGTACTTACAGTACATTTTCGATCTCTGGACATTTCGGAAACCATCTAGGGCACCCGCTCAACTTCCAATTTGCCGCCACTTGATCACCTTCGTAGTTTTTGGAACATATATCGATTCAGGTACTATTTTTTTTTAATTTTTCATTTGTTACAGTGCAGATTTTGAACAGTATTTTGGACATTTATTGGAAAACATCCAACACCTTGCCAGTATCTAATGATGTTACGCTTGACAACCCACATTCTAGTGACTTGTGTCCCCTCCTTTGCCAAAGACCCATTCTAAAACAAACCGGTCAAATCCATCTTTTTGACGTTCTTTCTTCACACTCATTTACAAGGACACAGCTTCCTCAATTGCCCGTGCTTCAATAACTTTCAATAAACTTTTGCACAATTTTCAACAGCCTGATAGTTATTATGTTACTACAAGGTCCTATTTTTTTGGAGGTGGTAATTAAAGTGTAAGTCTAATAATGAACACAGAAATGTTACCTTGCACTGAGTTACCTTTTCCGATCGTTCTCATGCCGTTAAATAAATTTTCAAGTTTACCTCATATTTTTCCATTCTCATTTTTTTTAGAGTTGTAAAAAATTCAGTTGATTCCAAAACAAACACAACATTTTCAGTTCAAATATTCCACAAGGCCAATCCAAAATTCTTTTCTTATCCGTAGTTACAAAGGTTCTTTAGGCAGTCTTCGCTATCGCCAGAATTTTACATTTTACCAAATTTTTTTATTTTGCTCATCTAAATAAACTAAGATCCATAAATAACACTACCCTATTCCAGTTCCTTCCTAATTGGTTCCATATTTATCAAAGGACAGTTTTTTTAGGAAGCCAGAGCTAAATGTTTGGCATTAAGTAGGTAGGCTAGGGCTAGGGGCTAGCAGGAATCTGTTTGGGTAGGCCTAGATTTAGAAGTCCAAACTTACGGTACTTGTGTTTCCTCTCAAACTCACTGTTTAGATTTAGTTTTTGTAACTAACACCTTTGCTCTTGGCAAGGTTCATAAGAAGTTGTATAAAAAACACTTCAAGAAACTAATACACACTCCTAATCTACCACTAACTAATGATTAAAGTGCAATACACTTTTAGTTAAAACACAATTATCCGTCACAAACACATACTAAACATAACCTCCTAAGCATATCTAAAACAAATAAAGCAATACTTCTTTCTTTCATCGGTGTTTTATTCCCAGTTGGTTCAGTACCAGGTTTGACCAACCAACAAGAGCCAAAAGCCATAACATTACTTATAACTTAACTACCACATGATATATATGATTGTTGTCAGCCAATCATCCTTAACAAAACTGCTGCCAAAAAAACTAGTGGTAACATCTCTTTTGTTTGTGAATTTTTTTTGGTAATTTATAAATTTATTTGAGCATTAATAACTTTAACATAATTTTTAAAATACACACTTTAAACTATTAAAAAATGACAAATAAAAAAGTTTTTCTAAATTTTTTTTTAATTTTCATTCGACTTGCTACCCTTAAAGCATTTCTTAAAAATTTTAGGAAGAAAATTTTTATATTATTTTTAATTAACTTCTTAAATATGGAAATGAAAATTTTAAATTTAACAAAAATTAGTATTTCGCTGACTTATACCCGTGTGACAGGGATTGCAGTGAATAATAAGTCTTTTGTTATTTTCAAATATTTAAATATCCATAATGTGCATAGTAAGATGTGAAAATTGTAATTGTAAGTACAATATATTATTTTATCATATAATAGCAGCTAATGTCTTATTAAAGACAATTTACATAATTCTGCTAATCACCTCTCCCCTATATAAAAATTACTTATGTTTAAGCTTGTTGGATATTTCACCATAGAGTATTTAATAGGCATGTATCTCAATAGGTTAATTAAATTCACAAGTTAGATAATCCTTTACGCATCGATTTATCATCATGCGATAAAAATTAAACCTTCTTATAAATTAATGAAATTAGATGCTCTACAAATAGAATATAATACCTCAAAGTACATCTGAGAACACCGGATACTAGGTTATTACATAACTAGTAAGTAAGCTTCTCAGGGTAACAAAAGGCGCATTTTGTGATGAGGAAATTCTTATGTTACTCGTATCATCATTTACGCTAGTAATCAATTTCACTTACGAAACCTTAAAATAAAGGAAGCTACACAACATGAGGATATAATATCTCAAATGTATGATTTTAAAACATTTTCGTTTAATTTTTAAGCCCTACATGTTGTGGCATCTGTAAGCTCTAACTTTAAATTTATTATTAAGGTAGAGTGAGCAATTTATAAAAATAATTTTTATATGATGAAATGAACCAATATTAGACGATGCTAGTTTTCTTTTCGAATTTTTATATATAAGAAATAAAAGAGCTAGACTATGTTTATCATGCAGACGCGAGATTGCTTGCACCGATACACAATTATGGATAATAGAACAGAATATATAGTGGATATTATAAATATACTTGCGTATTTATGTGGTACATCTATGAGCCCATATCAGCAATGACCCAATATATTTTACTGTCTAAAATAGTGGCATGATGTTAATACGTTTAAGTATTCAATTTGTTTTAGTAATAAAGGCCCATGTATTACAATTTAGGTACATTTTACCAAAGCTCAAGGTTATTTTAATAGCAATAAAATCAATCGTTTGTCTTTGCTGGGCAAAATATTCACATTTTGGTAAAATATTCATTTGGGCTTTTATATTTATTAATTCAAAATTTTAATAACTTGAAAAGGTTTTGTTAATAACTCATAAATAAAGAAGAGTAATATTCAGTTATAATCCTTTTCTCCAAAAATAAATTTTGTATTTGAGTGTTAAACCACAAAGGGAGGAATCTTCAATAAAATTTTACCATTAATATCTTTTAAATATGTACATTGCATTTTATATATCAAACTTTGTTGAGTGTGATATAACCATCTTTTCAGTAATTAATTTACCGGGTTCCAGTTTTCTTGTAAATGAAAAATTAAATTGTAAAATCTTACGACTGCATAATGTCCAAAAATTTGAAAAGGTTATATATATCTTTCTCTGCTTATACTTTTTATATACGTCAAATAAAATTTAAGAGATACACGAGTTGGCGTTGATTGTGAAACCCAACTTGAAAACATCTTTTGTTGAAAAACACCATAAACATCCTGAAGGATTTGTCAAAGAAAAACCGTTTGAAGTATAAGTATCTGAAATCATGTTTAAATTTAACACCATATATTTGAATCAGCCATTGGTAATTTTAATACTAATTTAAAACGTAGATTAGAGAAGGCACGTCCTACTGATGTTTGGTTTGTTACTAGGTCATTAAACTATAATATTCTTATACACAAACCTGCAAGATTTATTGGACAACCATCTAAGGCAGTAACCGGGTCAGTTCGGATGCTTATTGCTCCAGACCATGGATATCCTTAGGATTGCAAGCCAAATCCGACCTTAGTATTTTAACCCACCAAAACGTGATAAAACTCAATTGTTAGGCTAGGTCTAATCTTCGTAGATGGTAAAGGCAACTTCAAAGAGCTTCGGCTCCAAGACCCAGGTGCGGATACCACCACCGCACGTGAACCACAACTCACGAGGCGACCACCACCCAACCGAGACGGGCACCAAGCGGGACAACACCAACGACCCGGCACCCCAAACGCACAATGCAAAACAAACCAATTACACCTTGGACCCCTAACCCGGATGACACAAAGTACTCCTTCCGATCGGGAAGCGTGTACTAATTAGTAACCATATTCCCCTGGCAACAAACATTTCCAGTAGTGGTCCCCAATTGCTGTCACCTGTCAACAGCAATACATTTAGGAAACTTGACTTCAACTTGACTTTGGCACCAATCTTGCTGATAAAGCCTCCTCGCCAAAATAAGGACGATGGACCCTCATTAGTCCCTCTTCCTAAAATGTGACACAGGGCAGCATGGGCTCTGGTTTAACACAAAGACAATTCTAGCACACCAGTTTACTGACTTTTCATTTAGGGGTTGTATTAAGGTTATTTGGGACGTGAGACTGCCAATTTTTATAAATTTACCACGTCACAGGGAATTTATCATTTTAGTCTCATCTGTTATATACCTGTTGCGAAAAAACCTTAACTGTTTACAAACATTTAAAACATGTCGTCTATTAAACAAGGAGAAAGGACGGCCATCCTGAAGAAGAGGACCTTAAAGGGGTTATTTCACTGAATCCTTTCACTCCAAATAGTGGGTTTAACCATTTCTGGGGTAAAATTTAATATAGTATTTTTAAACCAAGAAACTGATTTAACAAAAAATCTACGGAATCTAATTCATTGAGCACCCCTACTCCCCCCCCTATATAATTTTTCAGCACTTTTTCCATGGACTACCTATATTTCCAGAATTAATTAACTAAATTTTTCATGTACATTTAAAATTCAAACAGTGCATAAATATTATATATCTTAAAGTTTCCTACCACTATTTATGCACTGTTTGAATTTTAAATGTAAATGAAAATTTAGTTAATTAATTCTGGAAATATATAGTCTGGAAAAGTGTGAAAAATTATTAGAGTAGGGTGCCAATGAATTAGATTCCATAGACATTTTGTATCAGTTTCTTGGTAAAAGCGATATTAAATTTTCCCAATTGTTCATCTCTTAAAAGTTATCTTGGAATTTAATGCATGCTGAGAGTTGTTTTCATTATTAAATAACAAAAAAACCTAACAGTTTTTATAGTTTAAGAGATTTTGTAACACAAATAGTCAAAAACGGTTATCACATTGAACACTATTGCTTCAAGGACTTGAAACTAACATAATTACACGTATGTAAAGGTTTATACTAATAATCACTTGTTCTGACTAATAATAAGTGCTTTATATCCTGATGTGTTTAAATGCTAGTCTCAGAACTAAAACGATTAATAGGCGACTTATAATATATAATAAATGAATGAAAAGTAAAACTCGCTGGAAAGTTTTAAAATTTATTGATACTGTTAAGAAAATCTACATTATATAGAAGTTGCGTACTAGGGTCATTCTGGTATTGCTATATTTTACGAGCGTGTCCTCTCGATTTAGAAGTTCAACAGACGCATTTGTATATGAATGATTTATTCTAGTTTAACAAAACACGGAAGTTAAATTATTATTAGTGATAGCAAGAATACTATTAGAAGTTGGAAATTACATCTAAGCAAAAAGTTTTATTACTGCATCGTTTAAATTTGCCATGTCTTAATTCTTGTACTGAGGATGCGTGCTCTGGTGAATGTTTACGTAACTAACGAAATGAGTTAGGAACTGCAGGCTATATCTTTCTTTAAAATTATTTCAAACGTATTTTAAATTATTGAGTATTAAACATCAAACGTCGTGTAGTTGTGGATTACTAATGTTAGTCAGGTAAACGTACACTAATTTAAACTAAAATTATTATTTAACCTAACAAAAAAAGTCCAAAAAGTAGCTTGAAGACGTACTTTAGAACATTCTTCTCGTAAAATATTAAATACTTGTCATCGACTATGGAAAACAGTTCCAAAACTGCCGCCTGAACATCACCGGAGCTGTAGGAAGGAAGCACCACTCCACTTCGGTCCTGATAGACGTGAGCAAAGCCTTCGACAAGGTGTGGCACGAGGGACTGCTCTTCAAGCTGTCATCGTCTCCATTGCCTGGCAGGATTTTCCGGCTGCTCCGCAGCTATCTCCACCTCCAGACCTTCTCCGTCAGCGATGCCCGATCCACCTCCACGACCCGCTTAGTGACATTTGGTTGTGCCACAGGGATCAGTCCTCGGCCCGATCCTGTACCTGTGGTACACAAACGACTTTCCGGGTCGCTCCGAGAGTTCATGCTTCTCCCTGTACGTGGACGATGGCGCTCCTCACGGTCACTTCTTGCCAAACCTGAGGATGTGGCTGGGTTCTACCATCCAGCGGCACAGCTGCACCTACTGGAGCCCTGGTTGACCAAGTGGAGGATCAAGGTCCAACGTTGACAAATGTGAAGCCATAAACTTACACAAGGACAAGGAGGACAAAGCGGAACGGCCGGTCACCTTTGTCACTCAACGGCGACACGGACCATACCGGTGGAAGACTTCAGTCAAGTACCTGGGGGTGGTACTCCTGGACTCCAAGCTGGAACCTTCACACCCCAAGTCCAAGAGGATCTGTGGCCAAGGGAGGAAGGGCTTCGGACAGCAAATCGGCCCCCCTGCTCAACTCCACGAAGCCTACCGACCAGGACGAAGGTCCTGCTCTACACGGCTCTGATACGTACCAGTGCCTCACATATGTCGGGGCCCCAGCATGTGTACCCACCGCCACCTCACCTGCAAGACCGCAAGGGAAGTCTAGTTGGCTCGCTTGTCCAGAGCGTGTGTCTCCGGCGGGCCACTGGGGTCCGCCCTGGCTTTTCGTGAGGAAAAACACCGTAGTCATTGGGCTTCGTCCAACGATCCCTACGCATCAGGAGCTTCGTAGAAGGCCTGTCATCGAGCACTTGAGGAAGCTGCCAGAGTCCTCACCGTGGGAATCACATCCGTGAGCTTCGCGACCCAGGAGGTCCTTACCAACTGCCGTCCTTCCCATGCGATGACAGATAACATGCGACTAAAAACTTCGACTCGCACCACCGACATCTTCACCCCACTGACAGGTAGCGAAAAGCTACTAGGGAGGCTTTGAACCCTCGAGACTACCAATGGCAAAAGCCCTAACCGGCAGAGAGTCCTTGAAAGGTCGTGGGTGATCCACCCACCCCACCCAGTCACAGCGACTTGGACTTGACCTTGGACATTTTGGAGGGTTTTTGAAAACCATAGTTGTAAAACTGATTTCTTTCTGTACACTTAACGAGTACTGAAGTGGATGTTAAACACCACATATTAAAAAGTTATTTTCAGTTTCATCCCACAAAAACATATGAAATGTTGTTTTTGGTTGGTCAAGATAAAACAAGAAAAATAAAACTTATTGTGAAATTCATTTACAACATTATAATCCTTTCAGCATGCAAATGCATTAATAATTTTACGGAAACTGTTTCACATGCTTTTTGAAAAGATTTTCTCTCAGAAACATTTAAAGTAAATAATTCTTATTGGTAAATTCTTTTACATCTTTATAAAATTATTAGAGTGATAGATCTTAAAACACCAATTGGTGAGGTTCAGAAGGAAGATAGTTTTGTAAACTGATTTCTTTCTGCACACTTACGAGTGATGAAGGGAATTTAAAACCTATTAGATCACAAATTTCTTTCAGGTTCGTTCCACAAAACATACCGAAAGAGTAAGATGTAAACTTATGAAATAAAATACTTATTTGTAAAATTCAAATTAAAACTGTAATCCTTTATTAAACTGCAAAAACTCCGTTGTTATAATTAAATTGGAATTGTTTCACTGTTTTTGCTAGATGCACTTTTTAGAAAGGTGTAAATTACTTTCATTAAGAAGAATAAACATAGAAAAAAAACTTTTAAAGAAGAAAAGTAACTCATCTATAAGTCCCTGTCTTGATCCTTGTCTTCGCCAGCTTACTCAGGATGTATATTTTCCACGTCCTGCGTGTTGAACGATTTAGAACGTTAAATGGAACAATTAAAAAGGTCCTGGCTTTTTTCGAGTCTTGGCCATTGCACTTGTTCCTGGTCGTGCTTTCCAACATAATGTGGCATGAGTTCAACGAAATTTTTAAAAATAACAGTATTGAATTTATCAAAATCTTGGTAATGCATGGATATGGATATTTAAAAGATATAAGATGTCCACTGTTGTGTGTTTCATCTGTTTCTTTTTTAACTTTACTTTCCCCCTTCACTTTTGCTTGTTTACGAGTCATGACACTATTAACAGGAAATAGTTTTTTTTGTTATCAGGTTACCTGAACACATACATACTATAGAGACAAACATGTTTTGTAACTCATCTTACATTAATGTCAATGTGATAAAATTTTATTAATTTCTTAATTCATAATTTAGATCCAATATCCAGGCACAATACTCGATATGTCACGTCATTGCTAAATCATATATTTTCATAACCAGTCTGCAATGTTCAAACCTCTGTCCTAACACTAGTAAGGTTGTCGTACTGGTTTAATTAACCTTTCTATACCTCATCGTATAGTTGACTGACATTGGTTACTCTCCTGGACTTTAACTAATTATTATTCTACATTAATATAAGTATCATGGTAGAGACATTTAATATTTCTGTATCAAAAACGATTATTCCTTTATATAAGTTATATATATATATATGATTTATATATATATATATATAAATTATATATATACATATATATACAACCCAGCAGGGATTACTTCTGGCTGTTTTATACCTTCCAGCAGAACTTACCACTAGGCACAACAAAAATCGAAGTGTCACTTAAATCTCGCCAACCTTATGGATGTCCAGAAGCGGCACATCCCTAACCACACATGTGAAGATTTCTTAGGGTCAGGGTTATTCAACATGTTACATTTATCTATTTTATCAAAATTGGACTAATCGAACTATAACAATATATGTTGTTTTAATGATACAGTTAGAAAGTATTAATTAACATATTAACTAACACAAGCAGCACGGAACTCACAGATCAGGCGCTGATAAATCACAACATGCATTTCCATGTTAATTTATCTAATTATGCTAAATTCATTGGACTTCAACTCAAAATTATATCATCTTATACAAACACTTACGTGTCTGATATTATAAAGCCTTGAACAACTTGTTACCTACAGTGAGTGATCTATCAGAACAATTTAAAGTTATATAAGTGTTTTAGTTTGGAACCTGTTTCATAGATTTAACCGTGATCACAGAAGTATTAGGTTACAGAATATGTTGTTATCATATTTTTGAATGTTATCATATGAAAGGGTTAAGTAGGAAACATTTAAACTCTTCCAGGTTTATGATGAGTGCAAACTTTTTAGGCTCGCGCTTACTGGGAATCCTTCGTTCACGGGGAACTATTGCAAGCCCTAATACCTAGCACGGAGGTTTGACTGATATCCCAGGCCTTTCGGCCAGGGAAGGCACGCTGATTCCTTCAGTGTAGCGCGCGTGCGGCCGAGGACATCTAAAGGCATCACAAACCTGTTTTTGCTCAGTCTTGGTCCGGCTAGAAGCCGCCTGTCCCTCTAAGAAGAATTTGATTCGCCGGTAGCACTGTTGTGGATACGCCTAGTTAGCAGGCTAGAGTTTTGAAACGTTATCGGAATTAACTTCCTAATTTATGTTTTATCAATTTATGATTTCTTGTACATCAGTACATTTTAACAAGAAAACGCATGAATTCATTACATTCCAGTAGTTTATTAGATTTCTTCTTTGATTACAGAATTAGCGTTAACGAATCGTATCATTTCGTGATGCTGAAAAATGTAATGTCTCTATTTGTCTATCGTTTCTATCCCATTGTCTCTGTCCATCTCTCAGCCCATCCGCATTATATCTTGTAGAGGTTATGACTTTTAGATTAAAATTTTGAAGGAATATATGCAAAATTGTATTATAGGCAACATACCGATGATAGTTCATGTCGCTACATTGGTTATGGCTAAGCATTTGTAAATGTTTTACATTCGTCTTATGTGGAACTGTAATTGTAATGAGAACGAAGTAGAATAAATAATTTAGTAAATTTGCTAAATAAAATGATACAAAATCTTGATATTTGAAATATCAATACATGCAGCGTATTTATATAAAGAAAAATAGGAGAATTAATAGGAAAAAGTATTTTTATACAATGAGACAAGACTATATTTTAGCGCAATTTTAAGTAGTAGTTACTCGTAACCCTATTAACATGACCGTAACTGGTTATTATTAAAACCCAGCTGTAAAACTTAACTCAATGGGAACAGTTATATGTATCTGGTTGTTATCTCGAAAAGGATGATCTGTAGAATTATGAATGAAACCTTTTATAAATAGTTTTTCCGCAGAGAAGTACGAGTTCTATAGTGGTGTATTTCCATCAAGAGAATTCGTCTGAGCGTTACCAAATCCTTTTACTCAGTAGGCTGAAGTTTCTTTTTTGTCTGCTGGAGGATAAAAAAAGTCTTCCAGACATCTCAATAATAAAATGAGCTGTATACTTTAAATTGTGCATGCAATTTCAGTGAAGCTTTTGTAATAGGTGTTTGTGGCGTACTCCTAACTCCTTGTAATTAAAGTCATTGAGAAATAATTACAGGTTTAATGACTGGAGGGTGTCTGAAGCATATCTAAACTGAGGAGTGTTCTTGTTTTAAATAGTTATATGAGAGCAGTCTCTTTTCGATAAATACAAGCTCAATGCAATTTACATTTTTAACTAATTTATTTCTAAGGATGCGTATTCCCGAAATAGAAAAATACAGTTACTCGAAACCGTTCATAACCTTTAATTTGCAAACAAGATTTTTCATTTAAATTTTTTCAAATCTAAATACCACCACTTTACTCGTCACATGTACAAGTTTTTAAATTCAAGTAATCGTACACCTAAAATTGCGTAACAACTATCGACCTTAAATGTTGGACTTAGTGAACCTTACAAAACATATATATTTAATTCTCTGGTGATTTCTGGAGATTAATTTACTACAGTTATTTAAATCTTATTGTAAACCAAGGGGGATGTTGACTAAAATTACTTCGGTAATGGTTTAATTCTGCAGAGGGGTGCTCTCTCATTTTTAGCTGAGGCGTTTTTCATCACGTCTCATTCTAGTTTGTAGAAAAGTATAATTTTGAAAGTGACATTGAAATGTAATAAGGTATTTTTTATATTAGTTTCATTACTTTAATTGACTATATCTTAATTCATATAGTGTGAAAAATAAATCTGGTGTTAAAGTCAGTAACTAATTGAATCACTTGAACATCACAGACCATATTTGTTCTCAAAAAATTATTATTACTTTTGAAAAAAATTATTTAAATATAATAAATAAAATATAATTCAGTTGAGTGGTTTTATACATAAAAAACTTAGCATAAACTGTTTTCTACTCAAGATTAATATCTATCTAACTGAATAATTGCCAGAAAAAATTTCAATTTATAAATAATTTAGGGAAATATTTTCTCCTTATAAGTTTTAAAATATTTAGCAGATATATATGAGCGAAAGTGTAAGTGAGATTGTTACATGGGATTGCTAAGTTCTGAATTGATTTTTATCTGCAACACTTTGGGGTACAGACAGAATTAAATACAAGCCCAAGGCAAGGTTCTTTCTTTCTGTATTTAACACAAAAATTACCAAATATTACATTGAATAAATAATTTCTAAGAAAAGCGAAAACCACGAAATTAAAACATATGCAAAATGAATAAAATAGTATTTACTTCAATTATCATTACATTTGAACTGTTCTAGTGTTTTGTGCTGTAATTAATTCTTGCTAGAACTAGGATACAATTTGCTTTGGGTAACGAGAGATAGTATGAAGAACAACTTAGATCTCTAAATTATAAAAGTAACTCATCCTTGCAAGACCTGGTCCTGGAACTGGACAATCGCATTCTTATTCCAGCTGATGTTTCTCTTACGTGCTACGAGTTGAATGGATACACAAAGATGTAGAATTATTTAAAAAAACCCGTCAATAAATTATCTATCTCTTGATGTCCTCCAGGGATATTTAAACAGTTTTCTGTACGTACCTTTTATATGTTTAACTTAATTTTCTCTTATTCAACATTGCTTCTTTACGCCATCACTAGTACGGACATTAAACCAATTTTTCTTTTATGTGATTGGCTGTACATACTTATAGAAGGCAAAACATGTGCTTAAAATTTTATTTAAATATTATGTTCTGTCTTACTTTACGATGTATATGTTAATAAATCCAAAGTGCATACAGGTTTCAGTTCCTTGGAAAAACATATAAAACTGTTTCCTGCTGTACGCTTTGATTTCAGAGTGAGTAAAATAACAGAGGATACAAGTTTAGTAAATTCTACACAACATCAACAAATGGAGTTTGTAAATAAATATAACGGCGCCAAAAGCAATAAAGGAGTCTGAAATAAATATAAAAATATATATAATTGTTTATATTAAATTATGATATGCATACCTTGTATTCTCATTATCACTAAATATGAATTGTTCCGGTGTTTTGTGCTGTGATTAATGGTCACTAAAATATGATATAAACTGCTTGGGGAACAAGAGATAGTGATAGTAGATATTGTGATTTCTAAATAATAAAAGTAAAAGTCACTCATCTTTGTAGGTCCTATTCCTTGTCCTGCTCCTGGGCACCGCATCCTGTTTCTGATGGTGGTTCTCCGACTTACTGAGATATGGACTTTTGAAAGAGGAAACTGAGCTGTCCAAAAAAATTGTTAAGAAATCTCGAAACTTTTCTTTGTAGTTTCTATGGAAATCTATAATTTTAATAAAGATTACAGTTTGCTATTTTTCACCTGTTTCATTGTTTTACTGCTGTATTAAACTACTTATGTTTAGATCACGTGTTTTATCAAAATTCAATATACAGAATTTTTTTTAATTCTTATTATCTGATTATAAATACCTAAATACTGAGCAGACAAACTTGGAATAAAACATAATTTTAAGAATATTTTGTCTGGATACCTAACACGGTCGGTAATACATATGTTGTATGGTATAAATTATATAACGAGAGTGTCCGATTTATCGTTTACGCTGTTGTTTATTTCGTATTTAAAATCCTCCGTATATTCAACAAATATGGTATGACATCATTCAAAGTAATCAGTAATACAGATAAATTGTCACTTTACTTACACGATTATATAACTTATTAAAAATCTTATTACAAAGTACAAAGTACGAATGTAATTATGTAAATGCTTAACTCACGAATATTGAACAGTTTTTTAATTTACTTAAAATTGTGTGTATTAGAGAAAATGGACTAAATTAGCTCAAGTAGCTCTATAAAACTTCCTGTATGTGTAAAAGATCTAATAACATGTAAATTTATTGAGACGGAAAAAATTATAATTTCCTTATAATGAAGATTATATTACAATTGGAGTTTAATACCGTTACAAAAAAATTATGTCCTTGAAAGGTTTGCATGTCTAAAAAATCGGATGAGACAGGGTCATATTTGAAAAAACTTCGAGAACTTTCTTACCTCTGAGGATGTGAGGTAGATCGATGATGGAGGTGAGAGCTTCAACTACTAAGGGTCCCAATGTGAACATTTTTATTGGGTGTTTGATTATATTTTAAATATAAATTTTTATGATTTTCTTATAGACTAGGACTTACGATAGGTTACAATTTTCATAGGTCTTAATCTGTCCTAGTTCACGCCTCTCATACGTTTGGGAGCTTATTATTCTGGGAGTTCCTTGATCATGGAAAACACTCAGAAGCTGAGTTTTTCTTTAAAAATTTTAAAAAGGGAAAGTTTCTTTCCCCTCTACAAAGAAATATATGTTAAACCTATCCAACATCTTTTTGTGTACAAAATCCTTAGATTGTTTTTTTATTAAAAACATCTATGTAAATTGAATAATTTTAGATCTATCCTATATAAATAAGTTCTATCTTTTGCCATTCTTTACAATATTTGGACCCACGGGTATTTAATCACATTCCATTTAAATATGAAAAACATTGTGATAAAAATTAGATTTCACCAATTAATTATTTGGCTTTTTTTTGCTGCAAGGCATTGGCTAATTTAAACACCGTATTGTTGTAAGGTGTAAGGTACTTTTTATCAAGTTTCTCGGCCTTTATATATTTTGTTTATTGCTTTTTATATTTTTAATGTAGGCGGGGGTATTACGTTTATTATTGTATTAATATCAGCACCCTGTATTATAATTAATATTAGCAAATTGGTGAAGTATACGGTAACGAATTTGAACTGGAAAAGAGTTATTATTAATATGTGATTGCTCTATATTTTATAGGGCTTACCTGTAAAACATAGTTTTACAAGAAAATTTATTCGTTTCTGTATCTCCAAAAATATAATAAAGGCTGTGTGTAATGATTCTTCATACTATAATAATATTAGTGTTATCCATTTGATTTAAATAATTAACTTAACTGGATTCATATGACGCCTGATAAAAAGATAGCAGGCGATTTAGGTAATCATATATTTCAATGGGTAAGGGAAAACGAGTTATTTGGAACTGAAATCATTTACCTGCAAGTTATACATGATTCAAAAATTTATTATATTTTTCAACTGTTACTCACATGGCTGGTGGTATTACAAACTCTTAGGCCAAAACAGTATGTTATGGAGTTTGTATAAATATATTATAATATTTGTTTAGTCACATTGCTAAAATAAATTAGTTGTTGTTACAATTTTAAATTTATACAATAAAGTGGGAAAACGTGGGTTTTAGTACATGAGCTGCTAAACCATGTCCTAGCAGGAATAAACGAAATCGTTTCAGGATTGCCTGTAAACGGTGAACAACTCAATATTGGAACTAACCAGTTAGTAAATGTGATCCTGAGGGACTCATATAATAACATCGTAGCAATTCTCTCAGCCTACATATTAAGGCATGAGTATGTAAAAAACCAATATTTTCTTTCCAATTTCTTATTATAAACAGCATATAAAACGTTTCCAAGCTATTTTATTGGTTAATAATTACTTTTATGGTCTACAGCCTACCGTATTTTTAAAAAGCTACAACTTTTGAGATATTTAAAAAATCGTATTGAGACATTTAAAGCTTAATTAATAGCGAATTAAAATATTATTAAATATTGTGTCTTGAATCTGATATAAAAAAACTTTTTTGACATATTTATAAAAAACAATATTACAAAAATAATACAACCATAGCCGACAGTAATTTCAAGTTGTATGGAAATGGGGATGTATTTTAACTCTCCTACTTAAGTGCACTGTCTTTTAAAGTTTATATCTAAAACGGATCAAAAGATCGGAGTATTCTCCAGTAAATTTTCGTCGTTACTTGTCAGTCGACGTCAGTCCATTGGTCTGGCATGGATGACCGGCTACAAGTGTCAAGTAGTCGTGTACAAGTGTCAAAGGTCAGACAATCGATCATTAACGGAGTATACCTTCCAACTGACTTGTTTTAACCACGACGGGCCAGCTGTACGGTCCTGCTCTCAGTAGAGTTCGACACCCATGAAGACATCGTAGTCCTTTGTCCTTGCTGTATAGGGGTATCCGATGTAAGTTGTTCTACAGCGGAGGAACGATCGTATTATTACGGTCTACTTTTCTTTTATTAAACCAGATTACCACTGGCAACTAGGCTGGGGGGCTGGCTGGATAACAAAACTCCCCATCGTAGTTCATCTCTGGCAGAAGACGGCCTGCACCAAACAAAAACTCCCGTGCGCGAGACTTTATACGTTCATTACTTTCGTTTTATATCATTGACAAATAAGCAGTTTTGATCAAGCAATGAATAATGTTATTTAGCTAATTCGGTTTACACTATTATTGCACTTTCCAGGCAAAATCCTAACCTTGGACTTTAATTATCTACCAAATTCTCATTGTCCACGAGTTTTGCTTAGACAAATCACTTAATAATTTCAAATTCACGAAATACATTAATTATTTTCATATACCCATTATTATTATTACTGAAGCACTAAGCAAAACTTAACGACCGCTACGGATTTTCTCGAGGATTACAACCTGGTAAAAGTGAAATTTGGAAAACTTATGTAACAAATTTAACCAATTACCAAATCCCTTATAACTCCTCAAAAATTTGGAAAGCGGGGGGGGAGAACTATGAGGCCTGGGGCGAGGTTGTATTACTATACAATCAAATATATCAAACCAGGTGGTTGAGATTTGTGTATCTTAACTCCATAGCCAAGTCTACATAACCTTTAAATTTATAAAATACCTTTTAATTCCACGTCATCAGGAACATACACAATTATCCCCAAATAAAATTTTGCACAATAATACTACGTTTTACAAAAATAATCACATTTTATTGTTGAATTATTTACGTAAAATGCTGAGAATATGAATAAATGAATAAATGAATGTTATTTCCAGTTTTTTTTTATAATATAATAATTACAATACTTGTAAAATTCGTTTGGAAAATATTACTGGTCAACTTTTACAAAATAATGGTGACCAGACTATAATATAAAAAATAAAATACAAGCCTGAATAACAAAACTAAAACGATTTGGAGTCTAAGCGTCCTCAAGTAAATAAATGCAGTGTCCGCTTTATAGCTAGCAGTAATCTTGTATAAACCTTACATCTAATGCGGGTTATTTATATAAAGTAATAAGCGAAAACTGATTTATTTTTTATTCTATGTAGGCTTTCTATATAAGGAACCAAATCATGGAACCAGTATTAAAAGGACAATAAAGACAACTCAAGGACAAACATTACATAACGATAGAGCAAAAAAAGGTAGAACAGAAAGATGGGCCATAGAAGAGCAAATTAATAAAATACTTAAATTATTCCTAGAAGGTCTACAGAAAGGATACATTTATGCAATAACGTGTTAAAATAGGAAGTTTAACATCCATGAATAGAAGAAGCAGCCACGGTTAATTGTAATTCCTGCAGAATGCGCATTTACGGAATAGCTTATTCTTTACACTGGGTGGAAGTTTGATTGTATAATTTTTTAGGGCCTAAGTAAAGAAAACAGTGACGAAAGATTTTACTTATTTACCTTAGGATAGCCGAAAATTTCTTATTTTTAAAACATATTGAAGTGTTAATAAAATACAAGTTGTCAGTTCCCATATTTCCACTTGTCTGATAAAGAAAAACCCTAAGATACTTTAAAAATGAAAAGGATGTTGAATTGGTAAAATGTGCAGTTGTTTTTGAAAAAGGGGGAAGGAACTTTCTATTTTACGTTTTCGTTTTTAAAAATTATTCTTAAGTAATAGTTTTGGGTCTGTTTTTCGTAAATTTTTTTCTATTAAGTAATTTATTCTTTATTATTTAGTACTTATTCTTATTTAATTAAATAAGGTAATTCCATCATTACCGTACCTGCATTTGATATATAAACACATCCATTAACAACCTTATAAAACGCGGAGTTCAGATTTTACATTAAAAAATCTAAAAACTATTATATAATAACTATCCAAGTTACTAAAGATTTTATAGTAATCAATTAAAATCTACATTTATTGTACTGGTCAAGCCTCACAAAAATATCCATTTAAATCATTCAAGAGACCATATGTTTTTTTGTTTTTTTCACTTTTTTCGGCTCTCCTGACTTTTTTTATAAAATGTCCTCCACATTAATAATCATCCAGAACCATTAAATACAAAATTTTGGTTTCTACCTCATCCGTCTCACGTATTTTTTTTTTATTTTATTATGCAATATCCTGTAATCTTCCCGAATCATACTATTTCTTACGTTTCTTAAATATTATTCATACTATATTCTCACACAGATTAACCCTTTCTCCTCATCAATTTTGTCTACTTTCTTTATTGATTCAAGGAAATATTATGTTTATTTTTGAAAAATATTTTTTTTTAACATACATAATCAAAATTGTTCCACCAGTCTATTTTTAATATTTTCAACTGCTTACATTAATACCAATTTTACTAGAAAAAAATATCATCCCAGCTTAAACTAGGCATATTCTTCCATTACTTTATCCATATCATATATTATTACAAACCTTTATAGTAATTATTTTGTCCTCGTCACAATATTAGTTTAAGCTTGCAAATTAGATGCTCCAAGCTAAAATTAGTGACAGGACATCTTCCAGGCACAGAAAACGTAACCAAATCTTCCTCAAGCACTACTTCTATTAATTAACAATTATTAAAACTCAATTAATGTATCCGCCCAATGTGTACATGAGTAATGTAGGTTTTAAAGGCAGAATTACCCTTTAAATTTAAATTGGTTTACAAAAGTTTTAAAAAAACTGGTTTTTTTTAAACAACCCTGTTATCACTAATATTTAAATATGGAAATCTCCAAATCAATATTTAAGTTGGTCCTATAAAACAGGGTATAATACATTTGCCTTAATTACATCAAAAACATTCAACAATATAGCATGGATTTTGGAGGACGCACTATACAGCACAGGGCAGATAGTAGCAATTTTTCCCAGTTTAACAAACTGGTTTCGGTACAATAAAACAGCATAATTAGACCTTAAGGAGAAATTATTTTATAAAAGAAAACCTTCATCCTAATCTAATTGGCTATGGCCTCCACCCTCTATATCATGGCGGCATTAGATTAACAATTTTCATTCATAAATGGTAACAGATTAAACAGAGAACCTTTAGTGGTTTCCATGAAAACCACTGTTACCATACAAAGATCTATTTTAAAAGATATACTCTGCCCGTATGTATAAAGCTTTTACATCTAAACATTATACAATTCTCAACTCATATATTTTTATTAAATATTTTTCATTAATGTTTATTTATGATCAATTTATTTCAGTTCTTATTGTATGCCAAGTTCTAAAGAGTCTATGCTGAATTTCCACATAGGACTATACAAAGATTTTGGTCTACGAAAGATAGGACTTTCTGGTTGTGATTCACTTTAGCAGGTGCCCTCTAGATACCATTTAGTTTTTACACATCGATCTTATTCTATTTACTTGATATAAAGCACGAAATACAAATATTATTTTCTTATATTGAGGGACTTTTATTTATTAATATCACAATGGTTTTCTGTTTTGGGATTCCTATTAATGCATTAATTTTTTTTTCATACGGCATTGTATTATCTCTTGTATTGCGGCAGCAGTGAGCTCTGGCGTGAATTTCAGCGAAAATCTAATTAAATTGACTTGATACTTATAGACCATTATTTTTCAGTTTTATAGTATGCTGTTCCAGTTTTGTATACTATTTTTTTTTACTTTTATTAGAT